>NW_025335568.1:60242931-60267336 GCF_004798865.1 Varanus komodoensis
GAAGAGCGTTAGCGTGTTTGTTTTCATAGCGCCCCCCCTCCAGAGACCAGCCCCGAAGGGTTCATAAGCAGAGCTTTGGGTGAATAGGGGCCGGGCAAGGGGTCAACTTTCCACCTGGAGTCCGTATTTCAAGGCTTGTGAATACGTTGCTCCTGTATGGACTAAAGGCTCTTTTAATACTTGCTGAAGTGCTTGTCCCGTTGGGAGGGGACCCCTAGCTCAGGACACAAGCTGGCCATGGGCTTCTCTCAGCCAGGAAGGGGTGTGAAAGTGTTCCAGCTGAGCATCGGGTGAGCATTTGTCCGTCCACCTGCCCAGGTGTCCTTAATGGTCTCAACCTGGCTGGATTCGCAGTGCTGCTCCCAAGCGTGCCTTGTGCTTAGGACCTACTGCTGCCTCCTGACTCTGGTGCCCAGCTCCTCGCTCAAGGCAGGCTGTTGCCCATGGCCCAGCCCTGCTGCAGATAGTTGGGACCCAAAGGTGCCCTCCTAGAGGAATTAATTAGAATTAGCACTGGGGAATGGCAGACACCATCTCATTATGGTTCAAGCATGTGTGCTTTCCCCGCCACAAGAAGCGATCACTGAGTGACCAACATGCACAAATGCAGAAATCCATAATAATAACTTAATAACTTTCTCCTGCCCTGCAAATCAGAAGAATGCAAGAAAAACCCTACTGGATCAATCGAAAGGGCCATCTCAGCCAACATTTTTTCACACAGTGGCTAGACACCTGCTCACAGGCATCCCCCACGGAGGGCATGAGGGCAACAGAACCCTCCTGCCCATGTTCCCCAGCAATGGGTGTACACAGGCAGACTGGCTCTGATGCTAGAGGAGACATTTATTTATTTATTTATTGGGTTTCTAGCCCACCCATTTATTGATTGACTGATTGGTTGGATTTCTAGCCCACTCCATTAGCCACAAGGCTCCCTGGATGGCATACAACAATAAAACCATAGATACAATATAAACACAAGAATCACAAATTACAATAAAACATTAGAACAATAAAATAGTAAAATAATAATACAAAAATTAAAAACGCTCCCACTGATAGAACTAGTACCTTCATAAAAAGGCATGCTCCATAGTTAAAATACCATTAAAAACAAGTTAACAATTAAAATATCGTCAAAATTAAAAGGTCTTTGCCTGGCACCGAAAACAGTATAGGGAGGGTGCCAGGTGGAGCTCTCTGGGGAGCTAGTTCCAAAGTTGGGGTGTCACTCTAGAAAAGGCCCTTCTTCTTGTTGCCACCCTCCTTATTTCCTGAGGAGGGGCTCCCTCAGATGCAGACCCAGGCCCTAAGCTGTTTAAGGTTTGAAACACTCGCATTAGCATCTTGAATTGGGCCTGAAGCTCAACTGGAAACCAGTCAAGATGGCAGAGGACTGGCTTTTATAGGATCGTATCTGCCTCAGGACTAGTGGTCATGGTGGGCAAAATGGGCAAAAGCTCTGCCATACTGTGGCTGCTGAAAGCCTAACAATGTAAAAGCAGCTTTGAACGTCTGTTGTTGTTGTTTAGTTGCAACGTCATGCCTGACCCATCACAACCCCATGGACAACATTCCTCCAGGCTCTCCCGGAGTCCACCCAAGCCCACACCCACCGCCCCAGTGACTCCATCCAGCCACCTCATCCTCTGCCGTCCCCTTCTTCTTTTGCCATCTGTTGTTCCCAGTATTAGGGTCTTCTCCAGGGAGTCCTTCCTTCTCATTAGGTGGCCAAAGTATTTGAGTTTCATCTTCAGGATCTGGCCTTCTAAAGAGCAGTCAGGGTTGATCTCCTTTGAGATCGACTGGTTTGTTCTCTTTGCAGTCCAAGGGACTCTCAGTCTCCTCCAGCACCACCATTCAAAAGTGCCAGTTCTTCAGTGTTCAGCCTTCCTTATGGTCCAACTTCCACAGCCATACATTGCAAAGCTTTGGACTTAAGATGCTGCAATTCTTGCTGTGCATGTACACCTCAGAAATGCTTCTGTATGCCTCTTCCACTTTAGGTATGCTGCAGCATGCATGTCCTGAAAGTTCTTCCTTTCCTGTTGTTTGTCTTAATCCATTCAACCCAATTTCTTGTGCCTCTAGCAAACTTCCTAGCCATCCCCCACCCGATCCTGCACCCTCCTCCAAACTACTTAGGTAACTGACAGGTTATAAAAGCATCTTGTACAGACTCCATCTTGGTAGTCCCTTTGAGAACTACCTACATGCTGCACGTATTTCTTGTACGTCTGAATAAAGTGTAGACGGTTCCTTTGATTGTATACCCTCAGTGGACTCTCTGGTTTTTCTTGCCAGTAGCCTTATCAGTCACGGATCACTCCAGCCCTCTTCTAAAGAACTGGTGGCCATCGTGGTGCCTGGCGGTAGTGAAGTCCGCGGTTTAACTCCGCACTGTGTAAAGAAGGACATCTTTTGATTTGCCTTGAATTCCCCACCAATCAGCTTCAGGGGATGACCCCAAGCTCTAGTTCCATAAGAAAAGGAGAAAAATTTCTTTGTGCCAGGCATAATTTTGCCCACCTCCCTCATGCCATTCTTTATTTGCCTCTTTTTCTAAGAGAAACAATTTCAGATTCTGTAGCCTTTCTGGGCTGGGATGCTGGAGCCCCTTGATCATTTTAGTTATCCCTTTCTGTCCCCTTTCTACGTCCGCAGTACCATTTTTCTGTGCAGTGACCAAAACTGTATTCCACGTGTGGCTTGCATAAGGGGGTGGGCAGGTGTGATCCTGGCAACTTTACTTTCCATGCCCAGTGTGAAACTGGTCTTTTGTACTGCATGTGCAAGGAGGTTGTGCAAACAGCTGCTCCCATCTGTGGAGTCCCTGCCATGCACACTGGAATCCCCACACATCTAAGGATGGCTGCTTTGTGTGTTGTGCACACGACTCTGCAGAGTCTGCCTGAGATCCAAGAAAACTCCCTAAAGGGCCTTGGGGCTAATGGTAAGTATTGATTATACATAGACAGAGACAAGTCTTAATTAAATTAGACTTGTGTTCTTCTGCAGTACTCAAGTTAAAAATAGATTCGCAGTGCATTGTCCAATTCAAGAGAGGGTCATAAATGTGTGCCAGTAATTCAGGAAGAAGCCATCTTACTTAAAATTTCACCTTATATCTTTTAAACAATCCATTCGTAATTTATAGTAACCCCCAATAGTTTGAGACTCAAAGGAACCAGCTCTAGAATTGGTCTTCCAGTGAGTGTAGGAACTGAGTAGTTTGCACCTTTGCTAATCTGCTATTATATTACTAGCATTTCCACAGACACTGTTTTGAATTTGCTCTCCAATTCTTGTGAATGGGTTCGCAGCTGTGCTGTTGCCTAATGCAATGTCTGATTGGACCCTGATTTGGCAGAAAGAATGTGTGTGTTTCTCGAGGGCTGCAGCTTTTTTTTTTTTTTTTTTGTCTGTGCAGGGCATTCACAGTAGGAATGGGGCAGAGAAAGTAGGTTCTAGGGTTTCGACAGTTTTGTGAATTATTTATTATATTCACATTCTGGATTTCCTGCAAGGAACCCAAGCTGGCTTTTAGAATCCCATTCCCTTCCTCTCTATTTTATCCTCACAACAACCCTGTGAGGTAGGTTAGGCTAGCCCAAAGTCACCAAATGTGTTTCATAGCAGAGTGGGGACTAGAACCCAGATCTCTCAAGCGCAGCACCCTATTCGTTCTACCAGCCCAGTTCTCCGTTGTCCCAGTATGCCCATTTATGCTACCTAGCCTGGAGGTGCAGATTCCTTTCAGCTAAGCAGATGGGAATGTGCAGCTATAAATTAAAAAAGGAAAACAACATTTTCCTAGCTCCTGCCTTTCTTATATTTGGCGATTTGTACTTAAATTCCCATAAATCCAGGCACTCTTGTAAACATTTCAATAATGAGCTATAACTAATGTGCTGGGGAACCAGAAAATACAGTGATATACTTTGTACAATTTTGGGATTTGGATTTTATGTGATTGGCAGTTTCTTGCACTGCAATTCTAGGTCCTTGTCAAGCAGCTGAAAATATGCACAGCTCTATGTGACAGATTTGGGCTGATAGTCTGGATTATTTTATTTTTAAAATGGTGAATGTAACACATCTTTCTCTGGGATGCAGCGACATGTGTTTGACATTTGTAGTGCCTGTGCCACGAGGACTAGTACGCTAGAAGGCATATGTTTTTCTTCTAATCAGGGTTGCAATGCCGCTCTGCAGAATCTGTTTCTCTCAGCACCCACCGATCTCCTCTTGTGCCCAGCCCTGTCTCAGAGAGTGAGCCGAGCTGAGAGGAAGTCCACAAACACTCCTGGCACCCAAGTGCGTCACCAGCAAACACCTTCTGCTGCGAAGAGCTGCTGCAGCTGGCATGGAAGAGGGTTACTGCCTGCGCAGCCGTGACTCCGGGCTCCTCTCGTGGCGAGCCCCTTGTGGCCAGCCTTCTTCGGGGTTGGGTGCAGCTGCCCAAACCGTGGCTCCATGTGGCGTGGGCGAGGGGTGCTGCTGGTGGTTGTGGGGACTCGATTGAAAGAAGCAGGTAAATTAGAAAGGGTCCAGGGAGGGTGACAAAGATGGTCCAGGGTTTGGAAACACTGCCCTGTGAGGAGAGACTGAGGGAACTGGGCATGTTCAGCCTTGGGAAGAGAAGACTGAGGGGGGACATGATGTCCCTCTAGAAGTACCTCAAAGGCTGTCACAAAGAGGAAGGTCAAGGTCTCATCTCACTGATACCAGAGTGTAGGACACGGAATAATCATTGCGACAACCCAGATTCAGGCTGGACATCAGGAAAAGCTTCCTCACTGTCAGGGCAATACAACAGTGGAACCAGCTGCCTGGGGAGGTGGTGGGCTCTCCCACACTAGAGACATTCAAGGCAAACTGGGCAGCCATCTGAGTGCGATGGTGTAACTTGGTGTCCTGCAGCAGCAGGAGGTTGGGCTTGATGGCCTTCATGGCCCCTTCCAACTCTCCTGTTCTATGATCCCATGATTCCTGGTGAGTGCCACGCTTGCCAGCAACTCAGACTCAGGGCTGCTGCAAAGTGGACTGGAGAACAGGGAGCTGAGCCCAGGGAAATGGATGGTTTCCCACCCTTAAACAGATTCCTCGCTGATCCCTATCTCTGATACTTGCGTGACCACATTTCCTAGGGAAAGACTGTTGCTCACTGGCAGAGCATCTGCCTTGCATTCAGAAGGTCCCTGGCCCAGTTCCTGGCATCCCCCGGTAGGGCTAGGAAAAAATCCTACTGGGAAGCCTGGGGAGTCTCTGCCAGTCAGTGTCGGCAGCACTGGGTTCGATGGACCCAAGGTCTGCCTCAGCATAAGGCTGATTTATACATACAGGCCTTTGGTTTAAGGAACAAACAGATTCCACCTTTTGTTACAAATGGACCTGACCTACATTTCTAAGTTTCCACTTCTGAAATCAGCTTTGCAAACTGGAGAGTGTGCGTGCCAGCGGAGTCTGAGATCACTGTGCTTCCCAGTACAGCCAAGATCCAGGAGAAGCTTGAACAATTGCAGTATTGTTGGCTTGGGAACAAAATCTGTACTACGGGTTGGGATATGGCCATGAATGCAAACCAGAGGCTGCAATGGTTATTCCTTTCCATTGCATTTTGCACTAGGGGTGCCCCAGAAGGTCCATCCCTTGCCCTACTTCATCATCTGATGTGCAAGTGGCAAAATTGTGGGAAGGTGGGCATTTCAGCAGACATCTGCCTTCCTATCCAGAAGAGGACACTCTCTCCCACTAGCCAGCATAAAGTGCTACTTCTGGCAGCTGATTCTGGATGCCCTGAAAATACATCAGTCGCATATGAATTGATTTTTGCTGTCAGAAATGAGAGCTTGTGGGATTTTTGGCCTCAGCTGTCAAAGGACCTTAGCCATCTTTGGGAACTACATAGAAGAGCCATTTATGCATCACCAAAAAAAGAGGACACCAAGTTGCATACCAGCTGCATATAGTAATTCTTATGTATAGATGCAAATTTAGATAGAAACCTAAGACCTCTTAACATTTCCTGAAGAGCCATGGGATAGGTCAGAGCTGCAGCAGCAACCGTGGAAAAACACTTCGAGGTTGGAGCTGGGGCTTCAACCTCGGAGAGGCCTCTCTCCAATCTTGCAGCCAGTCCTGCTCTTTCCATGCTGGCTGTGGCTCAAAAGAGGAACTGGTGGAGGCAGGAGGGACACATTCCAGCAGGTGCAGAAGGGAGGAACAAGGCACTGCTTTCTTCTGGGGAAACCTTGGTCATGCCTCAGCTTCTCCACCTAATCAGAGGAGGAAAAGATGGCTGAAGTTGGCTGACCCAATGCTGTGGAGGGTGAGGGGAATGCCAGGGCATGGATTCCCACATTCCTCCAAGTTTCAGGAGTGACAGGCAGCACACCGGATGCCACCTTGAGTGGAAATGTGGGAAGTGGGACAGGACGGAACCTAAATAAAGGTGTTCTAAAAATTGCATTAGGGGCTTTGAACCCCAGTCTGCATCTCACTCTGTCATCCCAGTAATTTGTAATGGAGGAGGGGCAAAATGGTGCAGTGACTTCTGGGCAGGAACGCAAGAAGACTTGGAGGAGGAGCCTGGGCTGCAGCAGGAGGGGTCACTGCACCAGCAGAAAAAGCAGAGTGGGGACTCAGCAGCTTCAGGAAATCCATTCTTCCCATGCAGGGCCAGTCCCCCCATGAAGTAGGGCGAGGCACCTGGATGAGGGGACTGGAAGGGGGGCAAATTGCTTGCCTCCAGCCCAGCCTGGCCCGGCCCGGCCCGGCCCGGCCCAGCCCAAGGAGCCCATTGCTACCTCCAAGGCATCCTCTCGAGACCCCCACTGGCTGCTTCCCACCACAAGTTGCTGGTGGGGCTGCTTGGAGCACGGCCAGCCCTCTTGCCTGGAGCTCTGGTGAGAGCATGGCCCACAGCCGACACCCAGCGGTATCTCAGTCACACGCCGAGATGTGGCAGGAGCCCCGAGCCACCAGGGTCTCCGCCTGTCCTCTGCTGCTGCAAGACTCTCCTTCCATGCTCGACCAGCCCAAGCCTGGGACCCCCGTGGGGCAGCAATGGAAAGGCTGCCTGGGCTGGGGCTGGTGGCGGCAGGGAGAGAGGGCAGCTGGGCTGCAGAAGATGGGAAAGTCGCGCAGCAGCGGCAGCGCTTTTTTTCCAGCTGGCGAGAGGGGCCGAGCTAGACCGCCGAACCGCTCCTACAAACAGCAGCTGAAATCGTTCCGAAAGTGACTTTTGCTTGTGTGTGCGTGCTTGAAAGCTCTTGCTAACATGGTGATTTCTTCCACTTCTACTCAGAAAGCAACATGGGGCTTTGCGTAAACACTGTCATGCTCTTCTAACACCGAGAGTCCTATTCCCCTCTTACCCAGGGTTCCCAGTGGGAGCTTGTGAAGCCATTCAAAGCAGGAATGTGGTGGAATCATTTTAATAATGTTGCACAGCAAATTGCTTCAGCCTCTGCAAATAATTGAAAATTATGCTCATTTCAACACTGTGTTCAGTGACAGGAGTTCTTGGTGATTATCCTGCTCGTTTAGCTCCTCTGGTGTAAATGCAGATGAGTTAATGGAGTTGCAGCACTCTGCTGATTTCCGGAGCTGAGAAATCAGCTTGATTAGGAGGGTATTGGCCAGCGCGGTTCTACCTTAGATGCAAAGATTCCACATGCTCTTCTGTTGCCCATCTTTGTTAAGAATACAATTGCTTGAGACCTATCTTTATTTTATTTATTATTCATTGTATTTATATCCTGCCTGTTTTCCTTTTAAGGAACTCCAGGCAGCTTTCCTCCTCCTCCTCTCAATCTTATCCTCACAACAACAACCCTGTGAGGTAGGTTGGGCTGAGAGCCTGGCCCAGTGAGCTGATCTGGGAACTGGAACCCAGAGCTCTTAACCATTACAGCAACTGGCTCTCACAGAAGCATGGGAATTGGGCATCGGAGCCTAAAACGAGGTAAGCATTCATTGTTTGGTTCTGGCACCACATTGATAAAAAGCAGTTCTCAGCACTCCATCACACTCTAGCTCAGGTGCGTGATGTTTTAGGCCAGGTGTGGGGGCAGACGGACCCCGGGCAGGCCCACTTCAGGCTCCATCGCCTGGCTTCACCCGCTTTTCCTCCTGCTGGAAGGAGGCACAAAGAAGCGGTGCCCCCGCCCAGCCTTTCTGCCGTCCCTGAAATCCTCCCTGATCCGAAGTAGCAGTAGCGGGTGCCCTTTGATGGCATTTCTGAAGGGGTGTGGTTGAGCCCGCAAGCCCAGCCCCTGGGGAGGCTACACTGGCATGTCCCGGGAGCCAGGAGTTCTGTAGCCCGACTCCAGTGCGGCAAAACAGAGCACCAGGACAGAGAGGAGCACACAGAGGTTGTGTGCAGCAGCTATGTTGTGAGGGGCGGAGGGTGGTTGACCTCCACCCCATGGTCAGGGGTGCGTGTGTCTTTGTGTGAATGCTCCTACTTTCTCATAGAAATATAGAAACTGAGCAAGTCAGAAGGGATCTCCCGGGCCATCTAGTCTGACCCCTGGCTCCAGTCGGCTCCGCTCATGGCATGTCTACCATGTGCATGTCTAGCCTATCCCTGAACACCCTCACCGATGGGGCTTCAACTGCCTCCTGGGGAAGCCCATTCCATACCCTGGGGGTCCTAACTGTCAGGAAGTAACAGTTCTCTTTTCTGAATCAATGGTTGATGGCCGCTTCTATGGGAAAAGCAAAGGATTGTAAAGGAAATGATGTTACAGGATGGTCAAAATCTGCATTTTGCCATGAGTCATCAGGCCTCACTGAGAGAGGTCCTGCAGAGTTTGGGATAATGATCAGCCGACGGTCAAGCATATGGGGATTGTAGCCCCAAACATCTGGAGGGCACCAGGTTGGGTAAGGTGGCTTAGGGTCTATCATTTAAAAATGGAATCCTGTGCACCATTAATCTGAGGTGAACCCCACTGAACTTGTGGAGCCTCCATCCAAGCCTTTGCACCTTGGATTGCAGGCTGAATTATTCGTCTATTCATTATCAATCAGCATCAATTTATGGATCTAGTCCTCTTGCAAAAAGCCCCACTTGGCAATCAGGAGTAACATCATGGTGACATTTTTCTTTTTTTCCCTGAGTATCTTCCATGGCTTTGAACCTAATTCATGAGTGTGTGTGCGTGCTTTAAACAAAACTCAATGCAATTTATGTGTCTTATTATTCCCTATGGTACTGTCCTTTGAGGCATGTTCTATCTCTAAGGCAGCTGGCTGGGTTTGATTTGCACTCATTGTCAGGAGACACACAGCATTCAAGGTTATCTGCTGCCGCTTTCGTGTGTGTTTATAGTGTGGGGGCTTTTTTAAGCGGAGGGAGGGTTCCTCATTAGGTTGTTTCCATGGAAATTAAGAGCACAGCAATGCTAAGAGATGGGAAGATGCATCCTAAGCTCAGTTGTTCAAACTGGAACTCTTGTTTAGGAGTGTCAAAAAGCATTTGCTTGTATCCTGCCAGTGGAAATAGAATCACACTGGGGTCAAATTCTGTTCCTTTATAATCTGTAGAAACACATTCCTTCTGCCAAGATGCTGGGAGATTCAGGACTGGGATTCATTTCTGCAAGATATAATGTTGGCCACCAATTGGGATGGATTTAAAATGGAGCTGGAGAAAGTCACGGAGGAGAATTTGTGGATACTATTCTTGATGGCCATATACTACCTGTGGCATCAGAGCAGCTGGGGAACTTGGGTTAGAAGGTGCTGCTGCATTTGTGTCTTACTTATGGGTTTCCCGTGGGAAGCTGGTTGGGCTCTGTGTGCACCAGATGGACTTTGGTCAGATCCAGCATGGCTCTTTTCATGATCTTATAATACTCCATGGAAAAAATAGATTGTTGCCTGTATTTAACATTCTTTGGGGAATGTGCTTAATCCCCAGCAGGTCTTCACGAATCTGTATACAACAACTGCAGTTTGTACATGCTCTGGGCATATTCAATCAATTGATTAATCACTCAAAGTCAGCTAATCCATTTAAAGTCTGTTGTTCTTTGATTAGCTTTTGCTTAACCGTTCCAAATCTAAGGAAGGTCTTTGATGAGAGTAATATCTTATATACCAAAATGGGCTTGCTCTTTTTGTGTGGGTTCCCATAGCAGTAAATTGGCACAATTTCTGTGCAAGAGGGAGGTGTTAACAGGCTTGTGGGACTCCAAGGGCTGCAGATGTGTTAGAAAATATGAGGAAAAAAGCAGTGAGAGAATTGGGACCGAGCACAGGGCGCTGCATTGCCGTGGGGTGGCGGGGAGGGTGGAAACCGAAGGAGGGGGTGGAATCACGTATTCTGAAAGAGTGTGCTTGGCAGGGTGGAAGCTCCAAGAGAGGTATTCCATTGCGCTACAACATTGTGTTGCAGAATCCTTTTCTTCTATGCTGACTTAAAACAAAGGCCTCCTTCATAATCTTGCATTCAGCAGATTTTCACAGCTTTTGTTGGGTTCCAAAGCTTTGCCAAGAAGCATGATTTCTTCTGTTCCTTACTTAAGTGTGTGTGTAAATTGCACCAACTGGAGTTGCAGGTTTCCATAGTTACACAGTACATTTAACAAGGAGGAAAACTGCGTACTGAAACAACCGGTGTTTATTAATATTCATACAATAAAATCTGCCCACTCGCAATCAAATGTATTGAAATATAATTGACTGTTTAGCTAGTTGAAGCTGCTAATGGTAATTCCTGTGATCATACTTGGGTATTCAATTTGGACTCTGGGAATCTTTTTTTTTTAAGACAAGATTTCACTATGGTAAAAGCCAGGAGAGGTAACAGCACCTCTGTTGTACAAACCAATGGCCACTGTAAGGTCCCACGGCAAAATACAGCCCCCATGCATGGTTCTTCTGAGGTCACATTAAAATCTACCACTATTGTGCACAACACTATTCAATGGATGAAACGGAGGGGAGCTGGCTGCCAGGACCCCAGTGGCATCAGTGACCCATAGCTGTGTCTTTGAAAGCTGTGCGTATTGTCTCAGTTGCTGCAGAACACCTTGTCAGGATAGACTTCTACAAGTTGGCACAGCAGCTAGAAATGTGCTGAAATGGTCACCAACGGTGGTGCAATGCCACAAATGGCTTGAATCCTGTAGGTTGCTCAGTCTCATGAAAACAATGCATGTTGCATCCCATTCCCGGATCACATGGTATTTTAGAAGTCACTGAACTAGAATCAGGAGGAATCAGTTGCTTTGCATGCAATGTTAATCTGAAGAACAGGAAGTTCAGAGCCCCCACTCCTCTTGTTCACAAATCCATCTTCTAGCCCTGTTGAATGGTCAAAGGCTGTGGGGTAAAATGGTGCTGTTTGCAACTGGGTGATCAAATGCTGTTTAATGAATCTGTTTCCCTCTCCTCTCCTCTCCTCTCCTCTCCACTCCTAACTTGAAATGCTTACTTAAAGGGCTAGGGTTGCCAAATTGGTGCCCCTAAACAACTCTCTTGGTACCGATGATGATGATAATTCTAGGAGGCTGGCATGCTAAAAAGAGAAGGGCTTCCTTCTTTGGGTTTAGAAGATGTCTTGTTTTGGAACTCAGATCCTACTTCTGCCTTCTGTGTAGTGGGCTAGATCAATTACTTTTATTTTAGCTTCACTGAAAGGGCCTTTTGTGACTATCCACTCACCATGGAAACCATTTTATACCTGGCCAGCTCCAGCTGTTCTGCCATGGCTGCCATTCTGTGAGAGAGCCCACAAGATGCTCTCAACGTTCCAAATATGCCTTTGGGTTTAAAAAGCTTGAGGACCCTGAGTTACATCTATGGAGCTGCACAAGAAAATCCTAGAAAATGTGTGTTTTGTGTAGGGAATTCAAGATCGAATCATTATCAGGAGTTGGATATTTTCATTTTTGACCCAGAACCTGCCTAATCTCACTGGATTCGTCTCAGACAATGGTGGGATGTGGAGCAAAGTTCTCAACGGATACGCAGAACAGCTTTTCCGAGTTGCCTGTTGAGCTCCTCCATTTGGGTCCCAGGACACAGATTCTGATAGCAGATCAGAAGCAGCTCCTTGTACAAATTGGTTCACTCTAAAAGCAACTGCAGAAAGAGAAGAAAAAACAGAACACTACGTGGTCTTGAATGTACGGCAGTGCCAAAGTGCATGCCATGAAGATATAGTGTGGTTGGTTCATTTCAGACAGTAAAAATAACTAGCAAATGATGGGACACTGTGGTATGAGAATAGACAACCTTGTATTATTATTGTGAAAGGACTTCATCGGAGCTGGCCACCCACTGCTCCCTGGATGCTTCAAGACATCCTTACCATGAGCCCCAGCCAGCATGGTCAATGGTTGGGGATTATGGGGATTGTGGTTCAAATCATCTGTGGGACATCAGTTTGGTTACTGCTGCAGAAAGCACAAGCCAAGCAAGAAGACACTTTACCTGTAGACTGTGCCCCTGTGTCTTTTAAGTCACAGGTGGGCAGAAGGTAGATCTCTAGGTATTTTAGTCTTCAGCTCCAAGCTTTCCTTTTTAAAATTAATTTTAATTTTATTGTAAGTTTAAAAAAATCAAAAGAAAAACAAAAAATAGAATAAAATGTAATGCAGATGTCTTACTTGAAATTTCATTCAATTGATTGCTATTATTACTTATTTACTCTAGCTCCACACACACACACACACACACACACACTCATATATCACATAGCAAAATACATTATTATTCTTAGGAACAGTTCTGCATAGATTTTGCAAAGGTTCCCAGCATTCCTGACCATTGGCAGGAACTTCTGGGAGTTGTAATCCCAAACATCTACAGATCTGCCTTTTATACAGGTGCTTCCTATTCCCTTTGCAGGATCAAAATGTCTAGATTTGCTCTAAATGTCACCTTCTTTTCATCTGTGATAATATTAAAAAAAAGTGTATTGTCCCAAAAGACGTCTTAGCCTAGGCAAAAATCCCTCTTTGTCATCATGAAATATTTAAAAAGATGCAAGAAAAGCCACGCTCCTTTTTTTTCTTTTTAAAGCAAGAAAATATTTTGCTCACCCATTACCATGGTGACAGCTGCACTGCCTTCTGGGAAAATTATTCTTGTTAAATGTCACTTATTCCTTGCCAACATTCATGTTTCAAGTGAGTGGGGTACTGTAATGACAGATACAGTGAAAATGTCACTCTAGAGTGTTTGGTCAGCAAACTCAAGGCTGCCGATCTGTTGTAGCTAGTGAAGCTGCAATGCTGGTATGAAGATGCATTTCGGAAGATTTAACTATATATATTTCTAACGAAAGGGCTATTTTCATAATGCTGGTTTTCTTCTTTCTGTGTTGGACCACTTCTCAGCCTTGGCAGTTCTAGTCTCCTGGGACCCACAACTGCGACCTCTGCTGAGACCTCCTGGGACCTATGCTTTGGATAGTCGTGACCTACAACTCCCAGTCTCAGCCAGCTCGCCCAGTTAGCAGAGATGACAGGAGATGTATGACAAAACCACGTTGGGCAAGGTTAGTTTAACATGCATAAGCTTCTGTTTCCCCTTCTCTGGTGTGGCTCTAAGGAGGAGAAAGGAAGTTTCTGCTTCTACTTTTAAATTGTTAGTGTTCTCCATCACACATGAACGCAGAGGAAATCCAGCTAGTTTAAACTTTAAACCATGGTTTGCTTAAAATATAGTGTGTTCAAGCAAGCCAAGGTCAACCCATAAGTTTATAACTATAGCTCCAAGTTTATTCACTAACTGCAAGATAACCAGGTTTCTCTAAATTTGGACTTCGAGCTTCTCTACACAAGGCATTTATTGTGTACTTGTAATCCCACATTCACAGCAGTTTGCGGGGCCTTTTCATGACATCACCACCATCCTAAGGGCCTCTTCTGGCTTTGAAAGCCATTCTTTCTATTTTAGAGTGAGGAGAGCCAGCTATTAAAGTTCAAAGTGGAGCAAAAGCCTCCTTTAGAGAGACCGTTCCGCTACCCTGCAGCTGTGCCACAGCACCACCTTATGGCTGGTTAATAAAACATAGAAAGAGAAAGACAAATGTGGGCCAGCGGAGAAGGGCATGTAAAGGATGCATTTATCTTCCTGTAATGAAAATGGAAAGCAGAGGGTTAAATCCCTCATGTAAGGAATCCAGTGACAGGGAACACTGATTCGATTATGAGATGATCCTTCCCATCTCCTCTTTGCAGTTATTCCAGGAAAGGACAGGAACGCATCAAAGTTTGGCAGAACCTGTCCCTCCAGCATTCCTGCGCTTCCTCTGGTGCTTGGCCCTGTCTTGGAAAGTGAGCCAAGCCAAGTGGAAGCCTGCAAATCCTCACAGAATGGAGGCTGTGCAACAAGCAGCCCTCTTCCGTGTCACATGCAGCAGTGCAAGCAAAGGCCGCTGCCTGGGATGTGGCTCAAGGGAGTTGCTTTGCAGTGATTGTGCAGAGCTCGGTCCCTGGTGGGGAGGCACTGCGAGCACTGGGCACACTCTCTGGGAATCTGCCCTCGCAGCCACATCAATGAGGACTGCAATAAAGGGAGCCAAGCCCAGGACATGGGGTGGATTCCCATACCCAAAACAGATTCCTCTCCCACCTAGGAGAAGGACTGCTCAAGCAGCTCCCTCCAGATGTCTCGGCTTACAACACCCATTGGCCGTCCCCATTGCCAGCCCTTGCTAGGGCTGATAGGAGTTACAAGCCAAAGCATCTTGAGGGCTACCTGTGCTAAGCTATATCCCTGTGCTAAGCTCTAGATCTGGCGGTGAACATCATTGCAAACCACGTTATGTACTAAGCACGGTGAAGAAGCCGCACTGTAATCAGGCTGCAAATGTATGCGAGGCAATATCCACATCTGGATCCATTTCTCGTCTTAGCGCTCGCCTCTGCCTGCTCCCTGGTGCCGCTGCCTCGTGTGGCAGAGCCATGGTTGCAGTCATGACTTATCAGTGAAGACCGAATCCAGAGGCTGCTTTGCAAGTTCCTTTGGCAGCCCTGTGCAAACCTCCATTTGGCTGTAAGTCAAGACGTAACACCCGAACATGGCCTGTTGTTGTGTCCGAATGCAGCCCACATGCCCACACGTGCCACGGAACCATCAGAAGCCTGCTTAAAAAGGGCACATGCATCCTTGTGCGTAATTGCAGCAAAAAAAGCGTGGTCATAAATCTGGTTAATTGCTTAGCGAATTGCTTCAAGCCTGCATGCAATAGGCAGCCGTGTTTAATGAACTGCTAAAATATTCTCTGGGCAAACCTTCTTTCCTCCCTCTTCTGGATGAGGAGTGACTGCCGGTGGGGCTCCTTCTTCTGCAAATATTCCCAATCATGTCTTGATGCCTGTTTGCTTCAAGACCTGCAGCACTTTGTATCTTTGTTGTGAAATGCTAGCACTGTGCTTATCAGTGGTTTGCAGCATCCCGGTGAAACCTACTCAAGGGGCTGCAGAGGAATGTGCTCACCTGCCCTGGATGGAGAATGTAAAATTACGGTTCCGATGGCAGGCCCCAGTCCACATTATTCCATTGCTGGAGGAGCGCCCCAGGCATGGGCAGTGCAGAGTGGTTCTGGTTCGGACTTCTCTTCCAGGTGGGGACTGGAATCAAGTTCTCCTGAACCTAAACCCAAACTGCCAGAGTGGGTTTGGTCTGGGTTCAGAAATGGAGCTCCGCAAGGCCACTGAGTGGGATGTTACGGCTGGCATGGAGGGAAGGGTGGTCTTGGCACTCCTTCCACCCTGAGAAGGCCCCGTAAAGCTGATTTCAGTGATGTGCAGGGCTTTGAAGGGGGACAGGGAAAGAGGTTCAGGAGCCACCGGGACGCCTTGTACTGTGCTCTGTGTGCGCCTGAGGAAGACTCTTGCATGCACAAGTGGGGGGGGGGTGAGAATCCACTGAGCTGCGGTGCCTGCTGGGGGGCTGTGCTGCCCAGTGGGTTCCCCCTCTGCCCCTCCCACTCACAGAGACCACTCAGTTGATTCCTCCTCTGCACATGTGCCGCAGGGGAGTCCTTCACAAAAGCACAAGCACATGGGAAGGGCAGTGGCAGGGCCTGGTTGGTTGTAGCACCACTTGGCTGTTCCCCATCCACCCCCTTTCTTGCTGCCACATGCCAAACAGCCCCCGCCCC
Organism: Varanus komodoensis; assembly: GCF_004798865.1. NCBI lineage: Eukaryota > Metazoa > Chordata > Lepidosauria > Squamata > Varanidae > Varanus > Varanus komodoensis. The sequence goes on from NW_025335568.1 coordinate 60,259,067, forward strand.
CAATCTCAGGTCAGAGGGAGCACGAATGGAGTGGTGGTTGTGGGGAATCTGATGAGGCATGTAGTCCCCAGCCAAGCTCCAGGGAACCAGTTGATTCTTGCCCCTCTCGCTCATGGGGGAGCAGTGGAAGGGAATCAGCCGAGCAGGGCTGCTCCTTGCCCAGCATAAGCAGCTGATTGCCTGCTCCTGCCCCAAAGATTTCTTTAGGTCTGGAGGTGAGCAGAGAGGGGAATGCCCCTGACAGTCGTGCATACTGGCAGCTGTCAGTGGCACTCTGTGGTGAGTTGCTTGGCAAGACTGGTAACAGGCCACTCTTTCCAGGTGGCTCTATGGTACCGGCCTTGGTACCATGATGAGATGTGTTTTCTGAGTTTGGAGGACACAATAAGCCAGCACAGTTCTGAGAAACCAGAGAACAGACTGTTATTTCTGTTCATGGTTTCTAAAAGCCAATCCTATCCTGCTGAAATACCCCAACGGGTTCAGATGAAACAACAGACCAACAAAGGTCAAAAAACACTGTTGTTTGTGATGTGATGGGAACCTGCCCAGTGGCTCCCCAAGGTTTTAGTTGGGTCTTCTTCCTGCCCTATTGGAGTATGCCAGGTTGGACCCTGGACCTTCAGGATGCAAAGTGTTCCCCCTTGCAGAGGGCCACAGCTCTTCTTCCTGGTTCAAGAATGTGATTTGGATGAACACAAACTGAATTTTCATTATGATCCAATGGTGCAAACTAATACTGGGCTTCTGAGTCAGGCAGAGGAGTTTAAATGTCCCTCATTTCCAAGTTTTGCCATTGTTGGCAGGTATGTGGGCCTAGGTTTGGTCTAGCACTGCATCTTCTTGCATTTTCTGTAATGGCACTTCGTGGCAGAGAGCGTCATGCCAGCAATACTGATTTTAAGTTTTGTTGCAGTTGTGCAGTGCTTAGATTCAGAGAATGTACATGCTGCTCTCAGGCAGTCGTGATTTGATGCTGCATCATCAAATCAAAGAGGCAGGCTGAAGACAAGGTGCATATTTATTTATTGAGTGGTGTGAGTCTAGGTTTTGCTTGCAGATAGCAGCCACAAAGAAATAGGTTTTCTTTCTTTTTACATTTCTATACGACCCCATAGCCAAAGTTACCTGGGTGGGTCACAAACTTCAACCCATATAAAATGATATCATAGAATCATAGAATAGTAGAGTTGGAAGGGGCCATGAAGGCCATCAGGTCCAACCCCCTGATCTTGCAGGACACCACGTTACACCATCCCACTCAGATGGCTCTCCAGTTTCTTTCTGAATTTCTCTAGTATGGGAGAGTTCACCACCTCTCTAGGCAGCTGGTTCTACTGTGGTTTTGCTCTGACAGTGAGGAAGCTTTTCCTGATGTCCAGTTTGAATCTGGGTTGTCACAATTTGAATTGTTTATTCCGTGTCTTACACTCTGTCATCTTGACCTTCCTTTTTGTGACAGCCTTTGAGGTACTTGTTGAGGGATATCATGTCCCCCCTTAGTCTTTTCTTCTCAAGAGTTGCAATACAACAGTGGAGCCAGTTGCCAAGAGAGCTGGTGTGCTCTCCCATACAAGAGACGTTTGAGAAGAAGCCAGGCAGCCATCTGAGTGGGATGGTGTAACTGGAGTCCTGCACCAGCAGGGATTGGACCCAATGGCCTTCTTGGCCCCTTCCGATCCTACTATTCTATGTTTCTATGAATAAATGAAATGCTACTTAGCACCAGGAACTGGGATTAGCAAATTTCATTCACTATGTCAGGCGAGCAAATCATTTCCTAAATTGAACATCTTTCAACATTTTCTGTATGGCATTAGAGGGTTTGCAGCTGGAGAAACAGCTGCATGCATATTTTGCAGGCCAATCGTTCCCCTCCTTTGTTCTTCAGCAAGGTAAATAAGCTGCATCCCCCCCTCTCTACAATGAGACTTGCTACTTGCTTCCTCTCCTTCCAGATGTCACTTCCTGCTCAAACGAGTGCAGCCATCTCTGCATCTTATTTCCCTTGCTTTGGAGGAAAGAAAGGCCTTCTGGTAGAGAAAATGTAGCAGGGAGAGAACAGATGGCCTCTCCCGTTCCACTGAGCACGTTCAGTCACTCCCGAGCGATCTAAGATTCCCATATTTGCACCATTTCAAAGTACTGCCAAGTTGATTCCCCTTGAAAAATGTCTGCAGTCAAGAAGGGGCAACAAGACTAGAGTGGCTAGAGCGGCCATCTGGCAGAAGGGCCAGCTTCTATCCAGGACGTGTACCTCCAGGATAAGCACCTGCTGAGGGCCCAGCCTGAGCTGTGGCCACAGACAAGACCCCCCTGGGCTTGCTTCTCCTCTTCCTCATGATGGCCATGTTCATGTGCCTCCCACTCAGGCCCAGCTGATGACTGTGGTGGAAGGAACAACAGGTACCATGGCCCCTTTGCTCACTGGCTGGCCACTTTTCAAGCAGGTGAGTGGAGCCAGGGCAGGTGGGGACCTTGGTGGTAGACTGTGGGCTTGAGGTCCACTGAGGGCTTCTCTCCCAAAGGCCCTCAGAAGCTGGAGCTAGTGCAGCTTATGCCCCGCTATGGCAAGGATGGGCAACATGGGGTCCACAGTCTGCAGGCAGGCAGCCCCCGTGGCCTGCTTTGCAACCCCTCCCCTTGCCCACCCACCACTGTTGTTTTTGCTGCTGGTGCATCTTCCCAGAAACACAACTGACGCCGTCTTCATTTCAGCACCAGGCCAAGACCCTTTTACTTTCCCAATATTTTAACAGCTGATGTGGTTTTTATATGGATTTTATTTTGTTATTTATTGATGCTGCTTTTTGATTATTTTATTTTACTGCCATCCTGAGACCTCAGACTTCAGGAGATGGAGTACTCGGAGGAGGACCTCCTCTGCGGTGGCGCCCCGACTATGGAATGTGCTCCCTAGAGAGGTCCACCTGGCGCCGCCATTATATGTTTTTTGGTGCCAGGTCAAGACCTTTTTATTTGACCAATATTTTAACATATAGCAATTTTAATTGTGAAATGATTTATTTAATTTATTTTAATGATGCTCAGTGTGGAATAGTTAATTTATCTTATTTTACTGAAGTTCTGAAATAATGTTGTAAGCCGTCCAGAGACGGCAGTAATGGACGGCATACATTTTTAAATAAATAAATAAATAAAGGTCAGGGTAGAAATGCTTTTAATAACAAACAAACAAATAAATAATGCACCCACTGCTGCTCGCACACCATTATCTTGGTTCTACTGGGCCAGGACCATGTCCGAATTCAGGTGGGAGAATGCCTCTTTGCATATTTCACCTCCTTACACATAAATGCATCCCTGCATATGGAAAACTAGTATTTCCCCTGATACGCTAGCTTTCACCTTGCAAGTTTTGTTTTGTTTATTTAACAAGAAACATGGCCGAGCATTTAATGATGTGGATCCTAAATGTATTTTGAGTGACAGTCCTAACGTACCTGTACGGTATCATTTTCTGAAGATGTAGCTTAGACCTTAGTGCTCCTCTATAGTGTCCTAGGGACAGGGGATCAAAAGGAGCATTTTTTCTTGTACCAAACTGTCTGTGTGCAGCGGTCCTGCTCTGGGTTCTTGAACCTCCATCAGACGTTATTATTTTATTAATGGATCTGAAATATTTAGAGCTTCAACACGGCATGGGACCACCATACCTGATGGGACGCCACTCCTGACCTTTATCTACCTGGAGACTATGGTCAAGTTTTGAGGCCTTTCTCTGATTGCCACTGCTGAGGGTGGCTTGGATGATGCCAACAAGGAGAAGAGCCTTTTCAGTGGTGGCCCTCCACTTATGGAACATAATCCAGAACAAGCGAGTGCCTTGACTCAGTGTGAGATATTTACATTTTTTACGAGTGAGTCACAGTCCGCATTTTTTAGGACAAAGGGCTTAGGATGTGGCAGGATATCGGGGAAGGCAAGCATGGCTGCCACAGGGGGAAGGCTTCAGCTCTAATTTTTGGCACATGGGAGGCAGTGGGAGGGACAGACAAGGGAACTGAGCCAAGGGGAGGGGATTGCAATAGGAGAAAGGGAAAGCAAGCCTTCTTCTCGGCATGGGGGTTTACAGCTCTCTCGCCCCCCCATGTACTCCACCACCAGCTCCCTTTTTTCTTTTAAAGCTGGCTCTTGAGACGGGAGGCTCAACCCAAAAATGTCTTGCAATGATTTTGGACTTGAAAGTAAAAACTTGAGACTTGACTCGAGACTTGCAGTAAAGGACTTGCACCCATCGCCGGTGTTTATGCTGAGCCTCCACCTATGCTCAGCCTGGATGCATATTTCTGTGCGATGTAAACTAAATACTGCAAATGCCAATCAGCCTCCAGGGACCAAAGGAAGCCAAAGTTTGGCACATAGAAACACAGCGAGTCAGAAGGGACCTCATGGGCCATCTAGTCTGACCCCCGACTCCAGCCGGCTCAGCTCATGACATGCCCACCATGTGCAGGTCAACCTCTCCCTGTGCAGAGAAGTGGGTTGCATTGAACAACAACAACATCGATTTCAAGTCCTCCACCGCCCTCTTCTTTACTGATATCCCTCAGGTGCGGTGAGCAATATGTGCGGTGGCCCATGAGCCACAGGCAGCCCTGAACTGTGGCCTGTGCTGCCCATACATATTTTAATTGTCCGATGTTAGCCGACTTGAGGGTGAAACAGGTGGCATGAAAATGTTTTAAATAAATAAAAACATTCATTTTAAAATACTTGGAAAAAGCAACAGCCATACTGGTATTGGTGACAGAGAGCGGAAGTGTCAGAATCAGCTGGTTTACAAACTAAGTGTGTTGCGTTGGGCACTTGGTAGCCACTGCAGAGTGGCTTTTGAAATTTAAGAATCAACATTTATTTATTAAATTATTCAATTTATATGATGCTGTGCTTCTTACTGCACTACTATCCTGAGCCTTTAGTGACAGGATGGTATAAAAAGTGTTTAATAAGTAAAAATAAATAAATATTTATTCTGCATGAAATTAGTCCAAGAACTCTCTAAGCGGATTACAGAAGTACAACAGAAACAAAGTGCTGATTTATTTAGTTAGTTTTGGGACTGGTGTGCTGTTGCAGGCCTGGGAGTGGGAGTCCAGGGCAGAGACAGAAAAGACCTCTGGGCCTTTCAAAGTTGCCCTCCCTGCCTTAAGGAATTTGATTTAAACCCAAATTCAAAAAGCCTCTTCACATCTCTGTGCAGATTTCTAACTGGAGACATGTGATTTGGTTTTTCAGATCAAATTCTTCACTTTTGTTGGTTGCATTTTTACATTTGTATTCTTTTGAAGCTTGTGTTTTCCTCTCCTGCCTTCAGATCTAAGTTCAGATCCAATTTGCAAGCCCAACTTATCTTTAAACATTTGAGCTATTTAAGTTTTCTTTCTCTGGCAAGCACCTTGCAGCGTATGCACTGAAAGTTGTCGCTGACATCCATGTGCAGCAGTGACAGATTATTTGAGTGATTAATTATGTACACTTGCCGCTTTGCAGAACAAAGGCATTTATGATGTCGCTTTCTTTCATTACTCAGACTCTTTAATTAGATCTGTGCTAGAACAGAGGAGAATCTATGTTCAAAAGAGGTTAAGAGTTTTGACCAAGCTCAATACAATCTGCTAACAAAAACATTCAACTGTATTCATGATTTTTATTTAAAATATTTTCAGGATGGGAGGCCTCCCAAAACAGTATAAAAGAGTAACACTCTCATAATACAAAATGATGCAGTAATAAAAACAATAAAAACTCCAACAGGAACAAGCATTCTGAAAAGCATCCAATAGCAGTACAAAGTAAAAAGTACAATACAAAGCATGTTTTTCATCTCAAACAACCTACTACACAGGATTGTCCTTGTGAGGTTAAGACTGAGAGGAGGAGGAGAATTATGTAAGTCATCTTGAGCTCCTGGGAAGGAAAAGGGGTGGGATATAAAAATAAGAAAATAAATAAATACGCAAATATATACATATTAGTTCTGGGTGGGCACAGGTGGCCTGCGATATCCAGCATTCCTCACCACTGGCTGTCCTGCCTGGAGCTGATGGGAATTGCAGGTCAGAATATTTGGAGGGCTATGTCACCCCTCTCAGAGCGGTTTCGCCCTTCCTCCCTCACTTTGTTCTTGTAGTTTCACTTTCTTCTAGAGTGAAAAATAATGACTTTCCATGTCAATGGGCCATGGAAAGCAATGCTGCCCTATTTATTTGTTCGTCAGATAATGCACCATTTAAAAAGGAGAAAATCAAGGCAGCATACAAACGAAACAAGTAAACATAAGATAGTGCAGAACAACACAAATAAAAGTAAGTATTTAGGTGCTTGGAATTTTTTAAAGCCTTTGACACTCAGGCTGGAAGAACCAGGAGCTAGTGTGAAATCCTACGGGATTCAAATGAGGACAGATTTGAATGAATCTAGCTTGTCGATTCTGCAGCTGACCAGCTTTTCTCCAAATTGTGCCAATTCCACAGACCCGTGAATCAGTTTTTCCCTTTTGGGGAAGATTTGCACTAATGCACATTTGTGCAAAAGCATTAATGTGCATTAGTTAATTGCATTAGCTCTCCTTTGCATTAACTAATGCTCACTGGTGCAGCATAACCTGAATGGGAATGAAGGCAAGTAAAATGACATTCTCTTAAAAAAGAGCCCAGTTCCACTAGTAAGTGGACAAAAGAACTAAAAGCACTTGACAATCCACAACACACAGTTGGAACATAGTCAGCCAAATTTGTACACCTCTATGTGAAGTGCCTGTTTTTTAAAAAATGTGATTATGTGCCAGGGCCAATGCAAGATTTTTTGCTGAGATGGTGCCCTTCACCTGTCAAGATACATAATACCAAAAACCAGCCAGTTTATTGTGGCTTCACACTATAGTGACTGCAGAGCACTGTGCTGGTTAGTTAAGTCTTTTCCTAGTGGGTAAAATGCTCCTGTAGGCTTTACCTGCATGGGCGCATTTAGATTAATTTAACTGAGTGCACTTTACAAATGAAAGGCCCGTGCCGGCCACACCTGTATGGTCCCCTTATTAGCTGTGCCAAGCACAAGGTGCCTGCCTTACACACTCTTGGCACTGCGGAGATGAAGGATGGAGGGCAGATGGCCACACGCCCTCCTTTATTATTATAGAAGATCGCTTCCCTCCCCTGTTAGACACATCCACTTGTCTCTGAGCATTCTCCTCCCCTGGGCTTCCCAGGTTGTCCTCTTTCAAGTGACAGACGACTGTGGATGCCCGGCAGCCCAGGTCCTCAGAGCTCGCCAGTTCTTCCCGTCCGTGATCAACGAGTGCTGTTTAAATTCCCGGCTTCTTGACAGCACTTCCCTCTGAAAGGTGAGGGGAGACTGGGGGCTTCCACTTCCGCCGCCGTGTGCAGCCCAGCACAGCCCGGCTCAGTACCAATGGGAGGAAGAAATGAAAGTGGGATGGAGAGGGGCCCAGGGCCTGCCACCGCCCAGGAGGGTCGAGTTCATCTGATGCGTGGTGGTGACGCCTCACCTGGCAGCCCCCTTCCTGGTGGATGCTCCTGCCTGTCGCTTGACTGCCCGTCGCTTGTGTTGTCGAGAGCTTTCCATACTGCACAGTGGTGTCGACTGGGCTGCAGGGTGCTCCTGTCAGTCAGTTCTTAAGCAGGGGACAGACAGTTTCAGACGGCAGTCAGACAGGAATAGGGTGTGTCACAAAAAGTGCCGGGTGATGCTAGGGCTAGAAACCAGGTAAGATTATCGGTACAGGAGAACAAAGCTAAGTCTCAAAGAAGAGGCTGGGTACCCTTAGGCTGTTTGGCTCCACCTCCCCATGACGGAAGCTTTGTTTCGTAAAGGGGCTACCCTGTTTCAGAATCCTGGGACTTTGATGACTCGAGGATGGCTCTGGTAGGATACTCCTCTTATGCGAAATGCATCCTGGGGAGCTGGGAGCCTCATGAAAACTTTGCGTTAATAAATCCTCTCTCTAACACAATAACTCTGTTTTTCCCTGGGGCAAAAGGGATCAGAGTCCTGGGTCTTGGCAGGATTTCATGCTGGCAGCGCCAGTGGAGGAGGCAGATGGGAAGGAAAGGAAAGGGTTCGACCTCTACAAGCAGCCTAAAAATAAGTTGAAACAAATAAATAAGCTAAGGAGCCTGCCTGCATAAGCTGTACATCAAGCTAGCGTGTTGAGTCACCTTTGCTAAGCTGGAAAGGTGTGAGCACACAGGTGGATGGGTGACCAAATGTGGAAGTGGAGCAGGCAG
>NW_025335568.1:60267436-60362850 GCF_004798865.1 Varanus komodoensis
AAGTGGAGCAGGCAGCCGAACTTGGAGGTTTTAGAGACCCCTCCCCTCCCCACCCCTCCCCTCCCCTCCCTCCCCTCCCCTCCCCTCCCCTCCCCTTCCCTTAATGAGGAGGCGGGGAGGAAGAATCCAAAGGCAAGAGCAGCAGCCACGAGAGGCAGCTGCACCAAAGGAACAGCGACACGGGATGCTGTGGGTGGGCCAGTGTGCCACCAGCCAGAAGCGGCAGCAGAAAGGATGGCGGGCCCTGACTCACTGCCCTCCAGAACTGCCACCTGAGACCAAGTCCTCAGCCTGCCTCATGAGTGGGCTGGGCCTGTTATGTTGCTTATGTTACCCCATTGGTGAAGTAATTTAACTCTGAAGGAGCAACGTTGTTGGAGTATTCCATTAATGGTGCGACATAATGGGACAACACTGATGAGATATTCCATTAATAGAGTAACTTAAACAACCTAAGGGTACCATTGATGAAGCGCTCCACTAATAGAGTAACATAGCTTTGATGGAAGTACACTGAGGAAGTAACATGCTGGAAGTACACTGACTCCATTGTGCTCCATTGATGGAGTAACACAAAGCTGAACAAGGGACGCCAACGGAGCGCATGTCAGAGCATCACTGATGGAGTGCTCTATTTGGGGAATAACACAACACGGAATGGCGTAACAATGCTGGGGCTGAGCATTCCACTCGGTGCATTTCAAATGAATTGGGTTGCAAACCAAGCAGCCAGAAGCCTGAACCCACACTCCCACGTCAAACCTTGTTCAGAGAAGCACAGGCTGGTGTTGCGAGGCCTTCCAGCCTGTGAAAGCGCATTTAATTTTGTTGCTTTCCTGTTGGTCAAGCTTTAGCAGGATGTGACTGCTGATCATCACCCCGCAGTTGTCAAGATCCTCTGGAACAGGAGAAAACGAGACAAAGCAAATGGGAGCTCACAAGAAGAAGGGCATGAACTGTGCCCACTGGCCGGAGCTTTATTTCAAAGCCCGCAGCTGTCTTCAGAATGGCTGCTCAGGAATCCCTCCGAGGCTGCGCAAAGTGAGAGGCAGAAGGGAGATCAGCCAGAGCCCCTCCTGGCAGCGAGGTGGAGGGGGAATGATTCAGCAGCAGCTTCCGGCTTTTGCTGATTTTCCTTATGTCTGGCCACATCAGGACATCAAAGACAAGCAAAACCCCTGGCAGAGGGGGCTGGTGGGCTCAGAGCATGCCAGGAGAGCGCCACCCCATGCCTGTAGAGCCTCTTTCAGACATCTTAAGATGATGATGATGATGATGATGATGATGATGATGATGATGATGATGATGGAGGGAGGGAGAGACAGGCTTTGGAACACAACACTGCCCTCAAGTCACACACTGATTCACTTTTTTCTGCCGAGGGATGAGGGCTGGGAAAAAAAACCCAGCTGTGCAGGTTGCAGATGTGGTTCAGCTGGGACTGGTGAAAAGCCATGGCACCCTGATATGGACACCCATATTGACCTTTTATAAGGTTTTAATCTGATTGTGAGCATATGGGTGGCATACAAATGTTGAGAGAGAGTGAGAGAGAAAGGCAGGCAGGCAGGCAGGCGGGCAGGCATCAATTGGAGACAGTAAGATACTCATATGGGGGTTAAAAGAAGCAGGAACCTCTTCAGAATCTCTGCAGCCTAATTGTTTGGGACTTTAAAGGTCAATACAATGCCTGATAAGGACACCCCCAGTCCCCTGAGTTGTTCATTACATTTATGATAAATCCATGAATCACAACTCACTCTTCTTCCACTGAACTTGTGACAGAGTTGGCCCATTTTATCCCCAGTAATAATTTTGTGACATAAATTAAGCTGATCGCCAGCAACTTGCCCAGGGTAACACAGCTTGAATGGAAATTCAACGCAGTTCTGCTTCCCGACCTAATGCTGTTGGCGAATGCTGTTGGGTTGTAAGCCGCCCCGAGGCTTGGCGAATGGGGCGGCATAAAAATGTTTTAATAAATAAATAAATAAATAAATGCTTGCTCCACTGCAGTTCCCCAGATCTGATCAAACAGAGAAGAAGGCAGGGACCTATTCTTTTTGTTGTGTTTTGCCGACTTTTGAAGCATGTGCCACACATTACATTTATATTCTGCCAGTCTTTCATGGCAGAACTCAAAGAAAGGAACAGTGACACTTCCTTCAAAGATCAAAGGAACTTAATTCCAAGACAATGCTGTTTAGAGAGATGCTGTGAGAGGTAAATTTTTTCCTAGAAACACTAGAAGGGGACAAAGCACAGCCTTGATGCATTCCAAAGTTGGAACGTAACAGGAAAGCTTTCCACAGTGCAGGCAAGTCGTGTGCCAGGAACTGTTGTGTAACACTGGCCTTCCGGAGATGCGGAAAGTGTGCAAGAAGGGACAAGTGAGCCTACAGTCCTGTATAAAGATTCCAGAATATTGGCTTCATTATGATGTTCTACAAGGAATAATTGGGTTAGGATAGATATTGTTTAACATAACGCTGTCCAGCCTTCATGGAAAACAAAACCTTTCGCCAGATTCAGCACATCTGGCTGGCAACAAGATTTTAACAAGGCCCATATTTTGCAGTACGCAGTTGGAATGAAGCTGTGACCAGAGCCTCCTCCAGGAATTAACTGGATGTACAGGCCATGAATGGGGGGATTCTGCTGTTCACAATTCTGAATGAGGGGAACTGGCGTGTGACATGGGAGGGATGGTGGAACTAGAAGGGAATAGAATAATGATCCATCCATTTTCGCAGACCTGTTTCCGTTAAGGAAGGGGTGTGCCTTTGTTATCCCCAGTAGACCATCACCTCATTGCTTCCTTGGTGAGTCTGGTCAAATAAATGGATTGTTTGGTCAACATCCACCATAGCATTATGAAACCGCCACAAACACACCCCTTGGCTTGACTGTGATTCTTTCAACACACATTAAAGGAACTCCACTTTCTTTGAAAAGTGTCCGTGCTCATTCTGGCAGCTCTCCCACTAACCAAATTTGTAAATGTTTCCATTACGGCAACATCCCACACCTTTCACAGCCAGGCCTCACAACCTGGCAACTCTGGACAAGCTCCGGGACCGCAGTGGCTTCCTTCCAAGACCCAGTTCTTTATTTATATATTGCTGCCACCAGTAAGTATAGGCAGTCCTTGGGAATGGAAATTCCTCCTTAACTTGAATTTGTATGTAAGTTGGATCGTGTACAGTCGGCCCTCCACATTCATGGGGGTTAGGGGTGCAGGACCCCCATGAAAATGGAAAAACCATGAATATCTCTAGCTCCCTTCCTACTGCCAAAACTCCAGGGCCTCGTCTTTGTAGCAAGGAAATGCCAGAGAGATTTTCTGGTGAGTGGGGCAGGAAGGTATGCTTTGGAGGCCTCCCTCTCTCCCCTTTTGCTTCCTTTCTCTCTCAGTGATGATTTTTGCAGTAATTTTTAAAATCAATAGGCTTCATGGCAGTTCGTTCGTAAGTATGGGTTGTTTGTAACTTGGACAGGCATAACTCAGAGACTGCCTGTATGGAAATAAAATGACCTTCATCCTAAATTCTGCATAAAGTCTCATTGCATGGATCATAGGATGGACTTGCCCAGTGAGTTCCTGCTGGCTGCACCAGAGCAGCAGATGTTTCCTTGAACCCTACTATGCAGATGCATGCAAATCATCTGAAAGCACCCTTGCTTTGGAGCTAGTCAGATGTGGGTGGCCTGAAGGCAGACAGGAGCCAAACAAAAGAAGCACCTGCTTCTGAAGCACCTGCTGTTCTTGCAAGTATTAAAGCCTGAAAGAGCTGGAGTGAAGCTGAAATGCACAGCTTGTCTTGTCCTTGTGTGTGCGTTTTTAAAGAAGCAGCCAGTGTAGGAGGGTGAGAGAGTTAAAGTCTTGTTCTCCAGAACAAAGGATTCCCAAGCAGGGCGTGTAGCCCAAGGCAGCTGAGCTGACTGAGAAAGTCCTGTTTTGCTTTGTCCCCGGGGGTTGCCCTGACTTTGCACTGCACTTCCTTTGAGTAGCAGTTCCTTTATACTCCTCACTAGTCAGACCTCACCTGGAATACTGTGTCCAGTTCTGGGCACCAAGATTTAAGAAAGATGCAGGTAAATTAGAAAGGGTCCAGATAAGGGCAAAAAAATGTCCCAGGGTTTGGAAACACTGCCCTCTGAGGAGAGACTGAGAGAAGTGAGCATGTTCAGCCTTGAGAAGAGAAGGCTGAGGGGGGACATGATATCCCTCTATAAGGACCTCAAAGGCTGGCACAAGGAGGAAGGACAGGATCGCTTCTCCATCACCCAGAGTGAAGGACACGGAATAATCATTTCAAGTTGCAACAACCCAGATTCAGGCTGGACATCAGGAAAAGATTCCTCACTGTCTGAGCAATACAGCAGTGGAACTGGCTGCCTAGAGGGGTGCTGGGCTCTTCCACACTAGAGACATTCCAAAAGAAACTGGACAGCCATCTGAGTGGGATGGTATAACTTAGTGTCCTGCAACATCAGGGGGTTGACCCAATGGCCTTCATGGTCCCTTCGAACTTGACTATTCTATGTTTCTATGATATTCGTGCTAATCCTGGCCCCTGTGCCCAGCATCCTTAAACAGGGATGAGAAGCAAGTGATGGGAAGGATGCTTGAGACCCACAGGGCCATTTCCAGTTGGAGGGGACAGTCCTGGGCTGAAGGAAAAACAGTCTGGTGGAAGGCCTGGTGGAAGGCAGTCCCTGGTGCTGTGTGACCCTGGTGCCCGTACTGAAGGTGGGGAATCTATGGCCAGGATCTGAATGGAGTACCCCAGGGAGCCCAGTCCTTTCCCCGGCCCGCACAACTTCCTCTCAACCTCTCATGGCTGATGCTTTCACAGGCTTTGTGTAGTCCCTTCGTGGCTGTTGCGAAAGGTTGAACAGCCTCTTCTGGGCTTAGCTGCAGGCATGAAGGCCTTTGAGCAACCACTTCCTGTTTTTGTTTGGGGTACTTTTGCCCTCCAGCCTGCTCACCACCAGTTGCTCCTGAGGGCATCTCAAAACTGGATTCGTCCTGGGGGATGAAAGGGGCCTCACACCGTTCTCTATGCTTGCACCCTCTGTATCACCCTCGTGGGGCGGGCCCTCACGTCTTGCTTTCTGCCCCATGCTGTCCCCACAAGCCTGTTTATTCTGACCTGTTTCCCTACTGGCCTGCCAGGTTCTTGCCTCTTGTTGTCCAGGCTGCGTGGTCACGCCAGAGGGGCAGTGAGTGATTGCAATTCTCTTCCCTTTTCCCCGCCTGCCCGCAGCCTGCCTCCAGAATGCCAGTCCACCTGCGCAGCTGAGCTGCTTCTACATTCCTGCTACTTTGGAGCAAAACCCACACCAAACACCCAGCCTCTTTGGTAGCCTGCATGAATGAAGAAATGCTCTGCAGGTTTGCATCCAAAACTCAGTTAAATCATACCACACACTGACTGCAGGAATACGATAGAGTTTGCGCTGCTGCCTTGGGGATAAACATATTTGCTTGGGAATAAAGCACCATCGTGTCTTGGAGTAGGGGAATATAGATTAAAAGTAAAAATCATGAAACGAGCATCTGCAGCCACATACCTGTGCTTGACTAGAGCACTGCTGCTCCCATCCAGGCTGGCCGTTTTTGTGTTGCCAAAAAAGAGAACCTAGGAGGACACATATTTGCATAAAATTTGCAAATGCTCATTTATATTGATAGATGCAAATGTATTTATTTCTGAATTATAGTCATATAATTCCCTGCAAGGAACCCGGGGTGGCTTGCATTAGCTGTCTCTCCATTTTATCCTCACAACAACGCTGCAAGGTAGGTTTAGGCTGAGAGACTGTTGTGAGGCCGTAACTCACGTACCAATTACTCACACAGAGGCAGGCAATAAAAGCTAAAGTCCTTATTCCAAACAACTACAAGATTTATGTGAATGACAGATAGTGCAGGAGCTGCCATTGATAGTACTAAGCAACACAATTGCCCCGTCCTTTCTGACCTCTCTGAGATTTGCCACGTGGATCTCAATCTCCTCGTCCATCCATCCCTCCGGGGGGGGGGGGAGAGGGGGGCTGGGTAAACTTCTTTCTCTCCTCCTTTTGCTTTGCCTCTCCTCTAATTGGTCTAAACGTCGAAGTCTCTTCCTCAGCTGGGCACTCTCCGTGGCAACCAACCGCCCAGCCTGACTTCCAGGAACTTGCTCAAAAATTCCAGTCAGGGGGGGGGGGGGCTTTGTGTCATGGGGACCAAGTATAAATCTTCCAGCTCCAAAGTCTGATCCTTGCTGGGGGCTTCTGGCCCTCTTTCGCGTGCTAACGACTCCTCCCAGTCGTTAGGCACGACAGAGACAGGATCTGGTCCAAAACTCACCCAGGAAGCTTCATGGCTGGGCAGGGACTAGAAGTTGGATCTCCCCAAGTCCCAGTTCAGCACTGTTACAATTACACCACATGGGCTGTCCACAAATAATTTTAAAATAAGTACTGTGCTTCAAATAGCAACATGCCCCCATCCCCTGGGTGGAAGACTGTGCCCAGGTAACCCATGTGCCTGCTCAGACTGGGCTGCCATACCACTGCAGCCCAACCTGGCCTACATAAGCCATGGGTTGCCCTAGCCTGGCAAAGTTTGATTACTCAGGTTGCAACTGCAGTTTGCTGTGTCATCCAAACATGGGAAGGATATGTCACTGATGTGGTTCACACACCATTCAGAACCCATGGATTGTTTTAGTCTTGTGGATGGTTTGTTAACTATGCTAACAAGCCAGCCTTGCAGGTTCAGAGGACATGATCCAAATATTTATAATGGCCACTCAGACGTGCAGCATGATCCTGTAAACAAGACTTCACTCCACTGTCCAGGGGCCACCTGTTGAGGGGCAGCTTCCAGACCCCTGGACAGCTTTCCCATGCGGCTTATGACTAGGTGCATTTGCACAGAATTGCAGCCCCGCAGAATGCAGGAAACATGCACAGAATTGTGCCGAGTCTTAAACAGAAAACAAAATATGACTGACTGTGTCTCCTCCATCCAACTGTATGGAAAATCAAAGGAATTTCAATTATAAGTGTATTGATCCTTAGGGAATGTACTGTGTTGACGTTGATGAAGAGGCGGCTTTTGGCCTGGGAGCAGAACCATCCTTTTATGTGGAAAGTCAGGTAATCAGCTTGCAGAGATGATCCTGCCTTTGATAAAATTCTTTGGCCAGATGATCCATCTTTCTCAAGAGCTTCTCTCTGGCCATGAAGTCCTGAGGCTATATTAGAAACATTACAGTAAATGATTTTTGCATCCATCTAATAATCTAATAAGCAATCATTTGATTTTTCATCTAGCAGGACATTTTGCTTTCTTTCTCATGATGCAAACCTGCCCAACATCAACAGATTCAGTTCTTGTACCCATTGACACCTCATTTCAATGATTTCATTGCAATGAGGCATTTATATATGTTTGAAAAAAGGAAAGAAAAATGTGAAATATCAACTGTTTCCAGATCTGCACCTAAAATCGTGCCTGATGTTGTGAGCCCAGGTTCCTCTTTCAAACAGGCAGAAGCCATAGACCATTTCCCTTGCAGAGCATTCTTTATTGATCCCAAAGCACAAATTACCCATAACAATTATCTGAGCATGCACAGAGCGGTTTGTCAAACCCAATCTGCTAATCACCTCCAGGAATGCTCCCCAAGGGCATGCCTGGGCCCCTGAAAGAGGGCAACTTCCAAGAAACAAGTGGATAATTTAAAAGCATGTGAAAATCAAATAATATCCAAGATTGTTCTGATAGAAAGTTTATCTGTTGTATAATTTCCACCCAAAAAGAGGCAGCTACTGGGCGTTGTCAAAATATATGAGTAAAAGAAACATGATTTCTTCAGGGTTAGATGCAAAAATAAACGTCCCCTTTGACAAGGCACAGCATACAATCACAGAAATCACACACGCACACTTTCTGTTGCCTGAGGAGAACCAGCAAGTGCCTTCTGTTTCTCACTGATCTGGCCAGTTACTGTCTCTCATCCTAACTACCACAAAGGATTGTTGTGAGGGGAAAAATGGAAAGATTTGGTTCTTGGAGGAAAGACAAAATGTAAATATGATAACATAAACAGTCCTCTCTCAGAAAAACACAATGGTTTGCAATTCATCCATAAGAAGCCTGTCTAGCTTGGAGAATGGCCATCTGTGCATTGCTTTATTGTGCACTCTCATTTTCATGAATGTGGAGTAGACAAGGAACGGAATGTACCCCCTTGGACATTTCTCTTTCTGAGAACTTGGGGAGAGAGCTGGAAGGCAGACCAGCGCTGATATCTCATATTCAGCTTTCAAAATTTGAAAAACATCCTTTGTTTCTCCTGTGCCCCTCACATATACCCATCATCTGCAAGAACATCAACTCAAAGAAACTTTATTAATGGAAAAAACAACTAAGTATCTTGTGGCACCCCAAGGACTAACAAATTTATTCTGTATAAATGTTCATAGGCGAATGTCCTCTTCCTCGGACGCAGGGAGCATGACTAAGATGTTCAGGTTTATATACAATACATACTGGGGCCAGGGGGATGGGGCTGTAAACCAAGAGATCAGAAGGAAATTTAATGGAGTAAGCATTTGTCAGGAAGCAGTGAATGCAAGCAGGCCGGGGGTGTACAGGCCAAAGAACATTCACAGCTTGTTCAGGAAAGCCCTGCTGCATGTGGGGAGTCCCCAGAGGGAATACCAAGGTGGAGTCTGTGCAGGATGCTTTTATAATGTATAGGCCATTTGGAGGAGAGTGTGGGATCAGGTAGGCCACTTGCTAGAGGCACCTGAGAGTGGAAAGAGAAGGGCTGAATGGACTAAGACAGGGGGCTAAAGAGGGGAGAGCCTCAAGACAGACAGACATTAGCACCTGCATACAGGTGTGTGTGAGGAGCAAGGCTTGCAAGGTGGTTTCCCCATCAGGTCAGGACCAGTGTAAGGCTGTTCTGGTTAGTAGGCTTCCAGCAGCCATATTATGGCAGAGCTTTCTCTCATTTTGTCCTGATCCATTTAATGAAGGACAGGAAAAGAAATATCTTTTGGTTCATTAATACTACCCCCCACCCCCATTTCCCTTTAAAAGCCCCAAACCTGCTACAGGTGAGACACCAACTGTGACCTGTGTCATAATCATAATGGTATCACACCCGTTCTTTCTCGCAGCATTCTTCTTATTTTATTGCTTGAATATCCCATCTTTTTTTCCTTTTGTGAAAGGTGGCTAACACAGCCCTCCACCCCTTCATTTCATCCTTATAACAACAGCCCTGTGAGGCAGGCTAGGCTGAGAGTAAGTGACTTGCGCAAAGCCACCCAGTGAGACCTCCTGAGACTGAGTCCAGCATGTTAACACTGTACCACACTGGTTCTCACAATATGGTTATAACAACCATGGCTTGTTTTTGGTGTGCTAATACAGCCCACAGCCAAAAGGTGTGGCACTCGTGTCCCAAATTAGAAGTGAATATACTTTCAGGTGCCCCATCAAAGGTGATCGAAGTCGTGCTAGGAAAGATGAAGGCAGAAGAAAGGGAAGAACAAAAATCTGAGAGAGAGAGAGAGGGAGAGAGAGAGAGACTGCTGCATCCTAGGGAACCTAGCATGGCAATCTTAATGTATTTTAACATGCTGTAATTCTGGAGACTCTGTAGCGCCCATGGGCACCTCTCTTGGAACCTACAAGGTTCCCTGATGGTCCTGGTATTTATTTATTTTCTTAACATTTAGTTTAATTAAACGATAACAACAGCCAATGCACCCTGGAGAATGGCATGCTGTGAAAGCAAAGTGTAGCCCTGGATTGCCGTCTGAATTTGGTTTCTCGAGTGGTTTTGCTTGTTCAGGTTTTATTTCATTTATATCCTGCCTTTTTTCCTGCCAAGGAACTCAAGGTGGCTTACATGTATGCCTTTTCCTTTCACTCTCATCCTCCAAACAACAACCCTGTGAGGTAGGTTGGGCTGAGAGCCTCACTAGCCCAAAGTCACTCAGTGAGCCCCATGGCTGAGTGGGAACTAGAGCCTGGGTCACCTGAGCCCCAGTCCAGCACTTTGGAGCTCAGTTCCACCTCTGCCTTGTGCGTAGGCTCCTGGAAAAGTTGCAGTTCTTCTAGTCTAAGCAGCCTTCTGAGGAACAGATGTTTTGTGCCTGACCCTGCCCAACATGGAAGCCAGTTTCTCAAGAGACCAGCCATCTGACCCAGGGTAGCCATTTTGTGAGGGCTCCCACAACACCGTCTCTAAATGCTCAATGTCCTCAGTGACTGAACCAGTGTGAAGACTCCTGCTGTAATTGATTCTTGTATTTCATCGCGTTTTTGTAATCCCTGCTGGAAACTTGGCTGACGGTAATATAACAAATCCATAGTTGGCAGTTATGGATTTTGTGTGGGGAAAATGGGGCCAAAGTGCAACAAAAATGGGGTGGAGGGGAATACCATCTGTTTTAGTGCACTAATTACCGCAATGTAACTCCAGCCATCCCTGAAAGGGAAGTGGGAAAACATGTTCAGGAAGGAGCATGAAACAGCCCTGTGTGCCCACTCACGGCTGTGGCCCAGGTCTCAGGTTTCCCGGAGCAGTCTGAAAAGGGCCTGTGCAGATATAAAATATATTGCCCTTGCCAATGTCTAACTGACGGCCTTATGAAGTCTGAAAGGAAAGGTCTTCTATGGAAGAAAAGGAAAAACAGTGACAGAAGGTTGCCTTCCAAAAGCCGGATGTTGCCTGCATTATATTGGAGTTCATTGCCAATGAAGCAGAGGTGGAAACCAAATGAGTGCAAGTCAAAGCAGTGACTAAGAGAGCAATTGGTAGCATGGAGAGCAACTGATGTACCTCATTCATTTGTGCCAAAGAGCTTTTATACATCTGTTCTGTTCTGTTGCATGCTTTTTCTTTTTTGCACCAGCCGTTTTAATGGGCACATGTGCTTCTATTGCAGGGGAAAGACATGATTTAGGATGTCTGAAATCCTGGCAGGAGAGAAGGACCCAAACAATATTAGTTCATAACCATATGCCATGATTATTGCTCTTCTTTGAAAAACAAATACCCGTCTGTATGCAAACGGAAAAGAGTGAAGGCAATCAAAGAAGGCTGTGTGCAAGGTAAAGACCTGCTTTAATTTTGAAAACATGTTCATTGCCTAGAGACCCAAAATATGATTTCTCCTTCCTGTTCCACCATGATACCTGAGCTTCATCTGGTCAAATTGCTTCAAGCAATATTTGGAGGATTCCTACAGTACTTCAAGCAGTTTGTTTGACTGTTGGATAAACAGTTTGTAAGTCTGTTGCAGTTGTAAGACATCAGTTGGCTAGGAGCCATGTCTTCACCAGTGAGAGATCACAAACTTGATTCCCAACCCTCTCCTAAACATGTGCATGACAGTATCATGTGTTCATTAATTTACCAACAAGAAAAGATATATGCATATCTGGATGTGTGCAGATCCACTACCATATAACCTTTAAAAAGGTGTCCCTGGAATATCTGGGGATGAATCATGCACTTTTCATCCATTGCCTGTTCTTCTTGCATCCTTTTTAATTTGGTTAAAAAAAAGTTTGCTTCCCCTGTACAGAATCAGAGTGTTGAAGAGAGTCTTGAAGTCCACCAGATCCAACCCACTGCTCTGCACAGGAAATTCTACCCACCATTTATCACAAACCCTAGTGGCAGACAACCTGGTGTTCTCCAGAACTGGGCTATGACTCCCATAATCCCCAAGCATTGGCTGTACTGGCCGGGGCTGATGGTAACTGTAGCTCAAAACATTTGGAGTCACCAGGTTGTCTACCTGTGATGAAGTGCAATGATGACGGTGGTGGTGTCCACTTTCACATTGCAATGTCTCCTCATTTAATAATTATATTTTACTTTCCTGAATAAACCAACTGCCCTATTTCCTCAAGAAAGGAGCTAAGGCACTGCAGTATATCCAAGAACATTTAGTTTTCCGTTTTCCTTTTTTTTTGTTTTGAGGTCACTGTCAGAGTTGAATTGATTTATAGGAGGGGCTGCTTCTGATCTGATTTAGCAAGTTCACCATTTTGGTGTCTCAGAAGCAGAAGCGGTGGATCAGCTGCTGTATTCTTGGGGTTTGCCAGAAGAATTGTGAGCAGGTTATTAAGGTCCATTAGGTAGTGCAGTGAACTTTCACAGTGTCCAAGAGCCAGGAGAGATTCTTATAGCCACACCAAGGCCTTATGGTTTTCAGTTTGTTAGAACTAGCACTGGAAATAATTGCCGTGAAGTTGTTGTTCCTGCATATATTCCTTAGAAAAGACCGGATTTGCACCATGGGAATGGAAAACATGTATTTATTTATTGGACTGTACTTATTTATTAGATTTATATCCTGCTTTTTTTCTTTTTAAAGAACTCAAAATGGTTTATGTCACTTTCCTACTATCACTCTTATCCCCACAACAACAGCCCAGTGAGGTATGCTGGACTGAGAGTCTGGGGCTGGCTCAAAGTCATGCAGCTGGCTCCATGACTGAGTGGGGCTAGAACCCAGATCGCCTGAGTCCCAGTCCCATGCTCTGACCCACTGCACCACAACCCCGCCCCCTGCAATCTCCCAGAAAGTAGGGTAGAGTCTGTGTGTATTGACAGCCTCTGAAGCACTGGGGAAAAAGTGCTTTGCAAAATCCTTGGCAAAGTATGTGGTCTTTTGTTCTCCGCAAGGGGAAAGGAATTGCCATGCTGCTTGCCCAGGCACCTTTGGAGGCCCATGCAGAATCCCCTGCCTTGTGCAGGGAACCTGCACAGCCAGAGATAAGGGCCGCTGAAGCTTTGTTCTGCTTGTTCACATTCTGCATTCATATCTCACCATGATATCTACTCAATTAATGGCATACCACCTTTGACACCAGTGGTTTCCTTTCTTCCCAAGTATTCTCAAATCAAAAGTGAGGAGCCTTGACTGGACCAGGCCCCCGGGATTAAATCATCAGACAATAATTATTACCGCATTGCATGTATACACCACCTTTCTTCCTCATGCAGGAACACCAGGTGGCTTGCAAGATTCTGCCACTTCCCATTTTATTTGCACAGCAAGTGCTCCATGAAATAGGTTAGGCCATGGGTCCTCAAACTACGGCCCATGGGACGGATCTGGCCCGCCATGGCCATCCATCTGGCCCGTGCCGCCGTTCATCGCCTGCGCACATGCTTGCTCACCAGCCTGCGAAGGTCACCGCAGCCTTTCAACTGGCTCCCTATTGAAAACGTTTGAGGACCGCTGGGTTAGGCTGAGTGTCCGCGACTGGCCCCAAGTCACCCGGGGAGCTTCCTAGAATCCAGTTCTCCTGAGCCTCACCCTAGCGCACTCACCACTGTGCCCTCTGTTGAGATCCTTGCTCCATGTCCCATCCTTCTCTGAGATTTGCCCAGTGAGGTTAGGCAAGCTCTGGGTCAAAACTGAGAAAATCCACCCACTGAATTCCCTATTCCAAATGCACCTTTCCCATGAAGTCTTTGGTTCAGCACCCTATCCCCCCTCCAAGTGGAAGTACATACGTATTACCAGTTGTGTAATGGTCAGTTTGGAAGTGCAAGTGCTCATCATGATGGTCCCCATAGACACACTGCCAGCAAGAGGCCAGGAAATTAGGCAGTGGTGTTGATCCCTATCAATAAGCCTCTCCAAGCAATTTGCTCAAGATTGTTATTGTTGTTATGGGCTTGAGAAGTTGTCTCTGACCTCTGGTGACCCTATGAATGAGAGCCCTCCAGAATGTCTTGTCCTTGACAGCCCTGCTCAGTTCTTGTAAACTCAAGGCTGTGGCTTCTTGTAGAAATTGAATTGATCCATCTTGTAGATGGTCTTTCCCTTCTTCTTCTTCTTCTTCTTCTTCTTCTTCTTCTTCTTCTTCTTCTTCCTCCTCTTCCTCTTCCTCTTCCTCTTCCTCTTCCTCTTCCTCTTCTTCTGCCTTTAACTTGTCCTAACATGATGGTTTTCTCCAGGGAGTCCTGTCTTCTCATGATGTGCCTCAGTTTTATCACCCCTGGGACTGTTCTGGCTTGATTTGATCGAGGAACCACTTTGTGTTGGTCTGAGATATTTACAAAGCTCTCTTCCAGCAAAATGTTTTGAACATATCAGTTTTTTTTCCTGTTGGCTTTCTTCACTGTCCGGCTTTCACATTCACCCAAAGTGATTTGTAAAAATAATGGGCCTTACTGCCCATTCAGGACCAAGCCACTCCAAAATACATTGCATCACAATAGGATGCAACATTTTTATTGGAAAAATTAATTTCCCCTGAGCTAATGTGAGGATTGCAGAGGCAAGAAAAAATTCTAAGAGGGGGTGGCAGATGAGTTTAATATCTCTGTTTGTTCAAAATGTCCCCACGAGCAGTAGGCGCCCTCTGTCACAGTATGCAGCTTTGGTTTCTCAAACTTTTCAGGTCCCTGGGCAGATCTGGACGTTTGAGAAGTTGACTCAAGGCTCACAAAATGGCTACCATGGGAACAGCATCATCCTTCACAAAATGGCTGCCAAGGTGGGCATGAGCAGTCGCAAAAGAGAAGGCAAACTGGTGATGCTCTAATTTTCCCAAGAATGTATTGGAAAGGAAAGGTGGGGCTGAGCTGCAATGTCTTTTGAGGCTAAATAAAGATAATGAGGGAGGGAAGCATTTCCCTTTGTAGCATGTCAGCCTTCCAGATATTTTTGCTGTTGCTTAGTTAAAAAAATCTCTAAAAATAAACGCCACAGGAAGCAGGGAATCTTGTGGACGTCATGGGAAGTGCCCATGGGCACCACACTGGAGACACCAGATGTACCTGAACTACATTCTTCTCATGTTTAGCCAGCGTCTATTCCTTTCCTCGCTCCCCAGATTCCAGTGTTGTCTCCGTGTGGAATTGCTCGGGGGTAAGGAACAGTGTCTCTTGTACTTTGTAAAATGCCATTCAAATAATTATTTGAAGGCTGGAGTTTGGTCAGGGCGCTGCATCATTCTCCCTGACCCTTTCTGGCAAATAGTAGCTATTGTTTAGACAGCATGACAATCCATATTCCATGGTGTGATTGTGTGTGTGAAATGTCAGGGAACTCTGTCTTGTTTTGAATTCTGGGCTACACCCAGCTGTGCTAACACTTCCATAGCTTCTTAACCACAAACAACCCATGAAGAGAACTCGAGGTTTGTTGTTGGGTTGTGAATTGTGGGTTATTTACCATGGGTTGTTTCTTTAGACAACAAGATGACCCACATTTCAACAACAACCCATTGTACACTCAACCCTTGAGTATGAGTTATTTTATTCTCCAGACATTTTAAAAACTGCTAATTTTATATGTTAATATTTAGGATGTTTTAATGATTGTTTTATCATTGCTGTGCCTGAGGAACTGTTACTGACTGTTGTAGTTATCTGTTACGGTGTATTGTTATTATATGGATATTTATTGTATGAATTTTGTGGTTATTCTTTGTATTGTTATGTATTTGTTCTGGTTTGTACACTGTCCAGAGAGCCTTGGAGGGCTAGAGGTGCAGCATAAAAATGTAATAAATAAATAAATGCAGTCTGAACTCAGTCATGTGTTGCCATGGAGACTAAAGAGTTGGCAGCTTGCTCTCAACAACCTTCCTTCTGAATGGCCAATGGGTATCTGAAAGAAGTATCTTCTCTCTGCCCAATGTCCCCTCACACAACCTGGGCAATGCCACCAAGTTGCTTGTGTGTGAAAAGGGGAGGATGTTTTGATGGCAACCTGTCTGGATGGCTTTAAAAGGGTACTGGACAAATTTGTGGAGGGTAAGGGTGGGTATCAATGGCTGCTAGTCCTCATGGCTACATGCCTCTTCTGGTATCAGAGGCAGTGTGTGCATCAGTTTCTGGGGAACATGGGCAGAACATATGCTCATCTCCTGCTTGTGCGTTTACCATGTAAACAGAATGCTGGACTGGATGGACGGACCTTTCTCTGATTCAGCAGGGCTCTTCCTACCTTTTCAGAAAGCTGCAATTTGAGTCAGCTCATCTTTCTTCACACCAAGAAACTAGCAGTCTTTTGAGATGATAGCAATGTCTCTGGAAATATGATGTGGGAGCCATGGATTGGGGCTGTTTGTGGAGTGGCCTAGGGTGGCCATTTGTCCTGCCTCACAGAGGACAGTCCTCGATCTGAAGGTGTGCTCTGTTTGAAGTGATCTTCTGCTGAAATCTGCTTTAAAGAGAGGAGAGTAAAACCTTGACCTTTCCCATCAATAATAAGTGTCTGTATGTTGGGCTAAGCAGAGTCACAGGCCTCTCCACAATGATGAGATTGCAATTCTTGCTAAATCTGTATCTAAAAATATAAATCAGCATATGCAAATATTATGCAAAGCAAGGCTCTCCTTTTTTGGCTCTACAGTATGACCACCCTACTGAGACTGAGGACTGCAGAAGTCTTGGCTTTCTAGAAGCTACGGTCCAACTTTGGCTTTCTGGGACTCCCCTCTGGAAATTGCTCTCTCTCTCTCTCTCTCTCTGTGTATGTGTGGGTAAGAAAGGGGAGGAGCAAAGAAAGGATGGGGTGGTGCAGAGACAAATGATTTTGCAATGCTGCGATTCCCCACTTGGGGCTTCTGTGGCGACCAGTAGAGGCTGCAAGCCCTGATGTACTTTCCCTGTGGGTCAATGGCTTTTCAGATGAAGAAGTTCTCCACTTCCAGTTTAAGTCATGCCTCCTCCGACACTCAATCTGTAGGTGTGTAAATCAAAGAAATACTAATAGATGCCCCAAAGCCTTCACTGAGCTTCTTCCAAGGGAAACCAAACATGGGCCAAGACTGTGCCCTGGATTATCTTGCCACTCACAGAACTGCAATTCGTCCGGCTTCATCTTCATACTCCTCACACAAGGTTTCATGAGCATCATTCAAAACTGAAACCCACAGCTTGAGGTCTGCTGCTTTTTCTTTCTCTCTCTGTAAACTTATCCTTTTCCTAGAATTCATTAAAGAAAGAAAAACATCTGTCGATGCGTGTGCAGTGAATTGGCATTTCTCAATAGCAGGCCTGTTCCTTCCAACCCTCCTTCTGCCAAATGCCTCCTCTTTCCCGTTTTGCCTTGTCGCAAGAAGGTTCACAATCTGTCTAATCCATCTAGTGTATCATGTGACAAGCAGCAAGACAGATTGCTTGGAAAAAAGGAAATCGTTAAATCAACCCTTAATTGTTCTGCGGGTTATATTTTTTCTGTCTTTCTCTGCCACAATTGTAGTTAAATAAATCTCACCTACAATTCCAAATATAAGGGCAAAATGCCCGGAACTGTCCAACACGCACACACACACACACGAAAGTGGAATGCTTCTAGAAGAAGGTAATGGGAGAATAGTAAACACCAACTGACAGATGCCTTCTCTGTTTTATTTTTTCCCCCTTTATGCCATTTTGCTAAAGTTTACTGTAACACTGCCTGTCAAAATTGGAAGCCAATCCATCCATCACAGCAGACAGACCAACATTGGGTGTTCTTGTTTTTAGGAGATAAAAGGGCAAATTATTTGAGATTCCTATTAAACTGAGTTTTGGTGAGCTGCATCTTAGATGTCCAGCTTGCCATTGTTCCTCCAAAGCCACTCAGGGGCAAGAAGCGGAGTGATCTATTTTACTTTGCAAAACAAAAGGCAGAACTTCCTGTGAAGATGCCACCACCAAAAGTGTCATCCTCATGGTGCGTTCTCCCCACAGCACAGAAACTGGGAATCTTTTGCAACCAGAAGACTGAATCCAATTTTGGAGAAGCTCTTGGGGAGCTGCATTCCATTGATGAGTGGGACCAATTGCGGAAAGACAAACAGCATATTTTAGCTTCCTGACAGGATTTAAGACTTGTGAGAAAGGGACCAAAGATAAGACAAAACAAGACCTACCACCATGCAAAAGCTGGAAAACCAGTGAGTTGGAGCAAGGGGGCATTTACCATCTGTGGAGCCCTAAAGGGCTTGCTTGGGGCCCCTGGAGGTCTGAGTTTGGCCTGGAGGCCTGAGATTCCCCAATCCTATCCGAGCATGTATGGTCCCTTAACTGCATCAACAATATAATTGTGTTGCATTTTCCCATTTGCATCAAGGACAGCGAATGGAGACAAGATACTGGACATGCTTCCCAGGTGCATTGTGGCACCCCGTGGAATTTCCTTCCAAGTGGATGGCATATCAGCATCATATGATTATTCCCTTGCTGCATCCCCAAGAAATTTTGCCAAAGGTACTTGCTCTCAGTGTATTAAATGAAGAACAATGAATAGAACCAATGATTAAGGAGTTTCATGGGACCAGTTGCAAATACTGTGAAGGTCAGTAAGCATTACAGAACTTTACTGCTAAAAATGAAAAAAATCAGAATTGTGAAAGATTTCCCATGTCTTGGCTCAGTTATCAATTCAGACAAAAATGTACAGCCAAAAAACTCAAAGCAGACTGAGTCTTAGAAGGGCAGCAATGAAGGGACTAGAAAAGATAATCAAGTGTAAGGATGTTTCACTGGAGAGCAATCCCAAGAACATCTGCACTATTCTGCTATCAATCACTATGCATGGGTGTGAAAGCTGGAAAGCGAAGAAGGCTAAAAGGAAGAAAATGGATGCATTGGAAAAATGGTGCTGGAGGAAAGCTTTGGGAATACACTGGACTGACAGAAAGGCAAAGAAATAGGTGCTGAATCAAAATAAGCCAGAACTTTCCTAAAAGTAAAAATGACAAAACTGAAGCTGTCATACTCCAGACACATTATGAGAGGGCAAGACTCATTGGAGAAGTTCATCATGTTAGGAAAAGGTGCAGCCAGAAGACAAAAGGGAAGACCAAATATGAGATGGATTAAATCAATAAAAACCATAGTCTTGAACTTGGAGAACTGAATGGAGTTGTCACAGACATTTTGGAGGGCTTTCATTCATAGGGTTGCCATAGGATGAAGATGGCACATAAGAGCAACATAATTTTCCAAAACCTCGCATACTCCATGTTGGAGATGCTTTCACAGCCTCCATCAGAGGTACTCACAGGTGCCATGGCTTGTGGAGGGTGTATGATCGAAACCTTTTTTATATCAGTTTATGAAGGACTAGTACTTCAGAGGCAGCTGATTCTACAGAGAAAGCTCTTTCCTAGATGGTCCACTTGCTGAGATACCTTTGATGTGATCCCTGTTTTTCTCCCATGACTTTCTCAGGGAAGTGTAAGGAATTTGCTCTGCCAAGATTTTCATTCATTCCCACCTTATGGGCATGAATGCAGTTTGTGTTTGGAATCTGCATGTTTCTGCTCCACAAAACAAGAAGACGTATGTGATGACTTCTGCACCTTTGAAAAAGGTGCAGAGAAATGTGTACGTTTCCAAAAAGGGCACCAAACCTCCTTAGGCGGTAGGTGCAGACATGCAAACATGAGCACACTAAAACACGCATACTGAAATGTCTGTGTTGATACAGTCATGAAAAAGGCGCTTGCGTTCCCATATATTTTTTCCACACTGCAGTCTCAGAAACAGGCCAAGAGGCTCTCAAAAATTTGACTCTCTGTTCAAGTGAGCTTGACAGATCCCTCCATCTCTAGATTTTCTTGCTGCTGAACACATTGCCATGGTAAGACAGGTATGGATGCTTACCAGTGTGTAAGCTCGCTTAGGACTTATATCTGAGTGAATATGCATAGGATTGCACCACGTAAAATAGATGCAGGCAATCCTCAAGTTATGAACACCCGAGTTACAAACAATCTGTACTTACAAACTACCATAAAGCCTATTAATTTAAAAAAATTACTGTGAAAAATCATCATCGCCATTGAGTGAGAGGAAGCAAAAGGGCATTTTCTTGCTGCAGAGAGAAGGCACTGGTGAGTCAGGGAAGGGGGGAGGGTAGAGATATTCGCAGTTTTTCCACTTTCATGGGGGTCCTGCACCCCTAACCCCCACAAAAGTGGAGGGCTGACTATCCATGATCCAACTTACATACAAATTCAACTTAAAGATGAATTTCTGTTTTCTCAGGAACGGGACTCATTTGTAACCCAAAGGTTGCCTGGAGAGCTTATGTAATGAAATACATTTGCTGCTCAGTTCATGTGGCACTTGTGTTTGCATTTAAGCATCAAAAGCCATGCAAGAAAAGCAGAGAGCTGCAATGTTCATACCCAGATACCCAAAGGATTGCCTTATCCCAGATAAGCCTGTCCTAACATCTAGATCCCTGTGTCCCCAGCTTTGGAAGCACAGTGGCTGGGCACCCCACATGGGGCTTTTCCAGCAGTGGGAGCACTTCTCTCGAATTGCTTCCACAGGATGCTTGCCTGCCCCAGTCACTGCTTGCCTTTCAGCACAGGCTGGATTCACACATAATGACACGTAATGAAACTGCACAGAGTTTCCATGGTGTGCAGTTTCTTGCTTGGGCAGATGATTAAACGATTTCTATGCTAGCATGGTTTCCACTCTCCTCATTCCGTGTTGCCATTCTTGGCCTGTATCTATCAACCACTGTGTTGGAAATTCAGCCCCACCATGGATGGCTGCAGCAGCTCATGTGGCAACTGCAG
Organism: Varanus komodoensis; assembly: GCF_004798865.1. Classification (NCBI taxonomy): domain Eukaryota; kingdom Metazoa; phylum Chordata; class Lepidosauria; order Squamata; family Varanidae; genus Varanus; species Varanus komodoensis. The sequence continues at coordinate 60,288,018 of NW_025335568.1, forward strand.
CTCTTTCTTGGGAACTCTGGGGTAGCTGTGTACCACAATTGTGGAAACCACAATGCTGGGTTCAGATGACCAGAGAAACCTTGGCAAAGTATGGAAAGCAGAGAGCAAAGCACTATTTCTTATCATGGTTTCTAAAAACCAAACGGACCATGCTGAAATACCACAACAGGGTTCAGACAACACAGCAGACCACCCTGTCCCACGAACTACCATGGCTTGTTGTGTGAACCTGCTAACAGTGAAGTGTCTTTTGTTGGAAAGCTTTGGAGTGGGCTAAATGTTGCTGGACTGATCAGTGTTGTTTACTGTTTTCAGCACATCCTTTCTGATGTGCTGAAATACTTTTATTCTTTTGCTGATGCTGAAATGTATATGCCACCTTTCCTCCAAGGAGCGTAAAATGGTATACAAAGTGATTCTTCCCTCCATCCTACTGTACTTTATCCTAAAAAATCCCTGTGAAGCTGAGAGATGCTGACTAGCCCAAGATCAGCCTGCAAACTATGTGACTAAATGGGAATTTGAACCTTCTTTTCCTTGGTTCTAGTTCAACTTTCCAACTCAGCCTCCTCCGACCTACTATTTTGGACTTCAACTCCCACCATCCCCAGACAGCATGGGAAATGGTCAGGAATTCTGGGGGTTATATTCCAATATATCTGGAAGGCACCATGTTGGGGAAAGCTGCTCTAAGCACTAATCCACACTGCCTCTCCACACTGCATATAGTAGATTATAATTTCTTGATACTGTTTAATCATTTTGATAACTCAACTCAGAGGCATAGGTTTCTGTTAAGGCAACTGTTCTTCTATTTGAAAACCTGCTTTTGCAAACAAAACAGCAATCACAGATCCTCTATTCTCTTCTATTTATAAGCCAGCAGCTAGTAGCTTGAAAATAACAGGAACCAATGATGAGAAGCATCAATTTCTCCCCTGATTTCTTTTTCTGCACTGAATCAGATGCCCTGCATTTACTCTCGTTCAATAGTGCCAGGCTGGGCCACTCTGGAAAGGTTTTATTTGTCATTCTCAATTGTTGTTGCTTTCAGCTGTCTATTGAATTCAGTCTTCCATTTGGCCTCAGCCAGATAACTCAGTGACATGTTTGTTTACTTGGACTGATGCAAGAGAGAGCAAACATTAATCACTGATACATTGCTTTGGTTCAAAAGCCTTTCTAAGGAGCCATGAAACACCCTGGAAGAAGACAGCAAACAAGAGAGAATCCTCCACAGGATTGGAGAACTGTGGGTTGTTGTTGAAACTTCAGTTATCATGTTGTTTGCACCAAGTCATGCTTAACAAACTTGGTTTGGGAACCACAAGTAACCCACCATTCACAACTCAAAACTAACCATGGGCAAATTTCATGGGTTGTTCATAGTTAACAAACCATGGTGTGTGAGTATGGCTAACAAGGCCACATTTCAACAACTACCCATGATTCAGTAACAACCCATGCTTAATCCATACCCAGCCCCTGAGTGTGGGTTCTCCTGTTGTCAGAATGCTTATTGAGTTAGTTGCTGTGATTTAACACGGGCATGCACATGGTAGGAATGTCATGAATGGAGTCGGCTGGAGCCGGGGGTCAGACTAGATTGCCCAGGAGACCCCTTCTGACTCGCTCTGTTTCTATGTTTCTATATATTGCTCTCTGATTGTTCAGGATGGCTCTGCCTTACACCAGAAGTAGGGAATGACCAACCTGTGGGCTGGATGTGACCCATGGGCCTCCCCATAAGGCCTGTGGTGTTGCTCCTGCCATCTCCCTCCGCACCACGGTGGTGGAGAGGGAAGCAACAGCCCTCCTCTGCGCACTCCCCAGTTCTGCTCTGCATGGCAGCCAGGATTTTAAAAGGTTTTATCCCAGTGGAACCCTTTTAAAAACTGAGAGGAGGAAGTCAGGTAGCTAGGACAGGAGGTAGCCAGGATGGCCAGCAGCACATTACCCAAAACGAGGGTAAAAGAAACTTGTTTGCTTCAAATTAATATATACTTACTGTTATGCATAGATATCAACTAAGGCAGAATTGCTACCTGTTAACTGCTATCCTTCCTACTCTTAGGCCTCCTGTGGACTGTTGTCCAAAAGAACAAAGCCCTCCCAACAGTCTGTCTCACCTTGCACAGAAATATGTCAGTTCCTTTGGTCCTTAAGGCTGCAAACTCGAGAGCCACTGTGTACACAACGTATGTGTGATGTGCATGTGTCTCATGTCAGAATACTCACCCCATGGATATGAAGTACTGCATTTGGGGCGGGGGGGAACGGACCCTCTCAGAAAGAAGACTAGGCTAAGTGCTTCTACCTGACATGCTATTTTTTTAGTGACAGAGAAAGTCATGTGATTATTTTTAGACCAGGGTATTTTGAATAAGCAGCCACTGCACCCGCAGCTGCTTCTCTGGCATTTTTTCCAGCTTCATTCTTTCTCCTTCCCAGAGTAATGCCAGTTAATCAGGGAACCTGTAGTGAATGTGACGCTATCATACACTTGATGGGAAAAAAAGGACTCCGTTCCGATATCACTGAGAGTAGACAAAGACAATGTAAGGTGAGGTTTGCCTTCTAGATGAGGGCCAGAGTGGTGTAGTGGTTAGGACTGGGACTCAGGCCATCTGGGTTCTAGTCCCTCCTCACCATGGAGCCTCCTGGGGCCAGTCATACTCTCAGCCCGACCTTCCTCACAGCGTTGTTGTTGTGGAGGTAAGTTTGAGAGCAGCAGCGGGAGAAGGATGTAAGCACTTTGAGTTCTTAAAAAAATAGAAGAAAGGTGGGATATAAATCTAATAGATAAATAGACTGTTCCCCAGCTGTTCCTGTGTAGCCTGACATGCCTGACCCAGCCTAATCTTGGAAGTGAAACCCTGCTTAGGATCTGGATGGGAGACTTGAATCCTGCATCCAGCAGGGGATTGGAGCCAATGAATGTCTAGGCCACTTCCAACTGCATGATTGTATGATTCTATGCTCCTGGCCCAGCAGGGATCACGCAGGGAACACGAGCGCATCATTGATGGCTAATGAAACCTTTCCAGGGCACTCTTGCCTGGATGGGCCATTTTTTTCAATCTTTTTCACAGCAGTCTATGTGGGGATGGCGGTGGGGAAATCGCCTGAGGTTGGCGGGACTGGGCTGGGGAAAGCACCGCCTTCTGATACCCAAGACATTGCCCGGGGAAGCTGCCCTTCCTCTCAGCTTGGTCTCTGTACATGCTGGAGCTTGATGCCTGGGCAGCCTTTGGCTCATTCAGGGCACTGGTTGGCATCCTGCCTACCATAGAGACCCAGCCTGATCTCTGAGTCCCTGATGATGGCCCCTGGCATGCAGAGCAGACTGCTTCCCTTTCCTTAGCTGATATTCAGCGATCCCTCCTACTATCTACATACACAACTACCTAGATGCAGGTAATATTGAGAAAAATAGAAAACACGAATGTGGAGTGCTCTGTCCGTATCTCACGACAATCAGTCTGCTTCTTCATACTGCCAGAATGTAGCAACAGGGAGAAAGGGGGGCTTGATTCATATTTTATGCTTTCCCAGGTTCACATCCTTGCAGAGGCCCTAAAGAAAGGCTTCTCGGGATCCTTCCTTGCATGGCAGGGAAGGACGGCATTGATCTTCTCTCTGAGTGTGTTTGCAACACCACCCTGCCCAGTTCTGGAGCTGCCTGTCTGGAGTGGCTCCTAGTGAAGGGCAGAGGCACAGAAGAAATGGAAAAGGCCAGTTCACTGCAGATTGATTTGAATTAGCCACTTCAGTGGGCCGAAAGATCCGCCCCCCCCCCCCCCCCCCGTTGCTCCCATTTTCTTTTACTTCAGAAATTTGTTATTTCCCAGTCTCTCTTGCTCTCTCCACCCCCACTCACTGGAATTGACAGTCACATGAATACCATAGCGACTAAGTGGATAAAAGTGGTCGCACTATTGATGTCTATGTGGAGCCTGCAAAGGAGAGAGAGAACAGAAGGGAAAAGGCAGTAGATTAATGAGGAGGCCAACCCCAGCTTTCAAGGCTGAGTGAGGGGGCCCCTCCACATTAGCAGCAGAGATATGGCATGACAACCTCTCCCTTTTTCATGTTCTGCAGTGCTGGTATGGACAGATGAATCAGTTCATTTTGATTTCCCTCAGTTTCCCATTTTTCCAATCTTAAATTTGGATTATCCTGAAAATTGACAAAATGGTTTGCATGAAAAACCATACACATTTTCAAATGAAGTAGTATATAAATAATCATGATGATGATACTGATTTTGCGTGTTTCTCCTAATACAGCTTTTTGTACATGTTTTGGCTCATATACATGTTTTGGCAAGCAATTTCCCCAGTAAAATGCATATTATTGTCAGTAATGTATTCATTTCTCTGAGCATATTTCACTGATATGCATTTTTTTTATATGAGCTTTTGATTGGAGAACTCCACTGCAAAATTAGGGAAAAGTGCACAGTTCGGAAGGATAATGACAGCTCACTTCAAATAATTGGTACACATTTCCTTATTTTATGGCCAGAAAAGACAGTGTTTGAAAAGCTTCCACATGAATAACTCAACTGCTGTATTTATCCATACTGGCAGTAGTCCTATCAAACTATATAGCATACTATTTTGCTCAGGCATTTTAGTGTACAAATCACTTAACATACATTATTTAGCTGCCTGCCCTACAATAACCTTGCATAGTCAATGAACGTAATTTTTCCTGTATTGCACAAGGTGGTGAGAATATCGAGGCAGAGAGAGAGAATTAATCGCCCACAACCTCCTAGCAAACTTCTGGCAGGAGCTTCTGGCGAGAACTTTTGATGCATCGCTCAGAATTATGGCTACTATAATTACACCAGTTCTTTAAGTTTGAAGGCAAAAGCTGAGGGTGGGTGATCTGTGACATTTCCCATACCCCACCAAGCTCATCTTGACAAAACAGGTTGCTCTTTGCATTAAAATGTAAACTGAAGCATTTAATTTTTTTTCTTCAGAGAAAAAAAAAGTCAGTACTTTCAAGAAATCACGAGTCCTTCTGCAAGATTTTGTAGGACATTGTTTTCCCGCAGGTGGGCATCATGCTTTTTTGCTACGTTGCTCCCTGAGGCTTGTATTTATAATTATCTCAGTTTATTCTCCATGTATCTGTTAGCCTGCCTGGATGCCATGCGTTAATTAGCTGACCCTGGGAAGATTTCCTGTTCAGTTTGTACCAGTTCTTCCTCAGGCTTGGATCTTTGCTGTGCATCAAGGTTGTAACCAGCAGTTCTGGCACTGGATTGTTTTCCACCACATCAGCTCATGTCAGCTCATCTCATCTATCCAGTCCATGTACTCATTAGCCGCCATTATTAAATATGACTCCAATATCCATCACTTGCTTATTGCTTATGTTGGGTTTCAGTAAAGAAATTTTGAGGCACACAGAAGGGGACTGCATGTGAGTTCAACTGCCTGAACAGACAAACAGCTCTATGTTTGGGTTCAGGGCAGAATGGAGGTTGCATCTATTCTGAAGTCTCTACTATTTCCAAAATTATAAATTCCTTGAAGAGGGTGCTTATGCTTTATATTCATGCAGCTCCGATGCCTCCATATAGAGACAGGCATGCTGGTGGCACTACACAAACCCTAGATAATAATATGATAGTTGATGAAGAAGTCTTCATCTTTACAACCATCTTACTGCCACAGCTTGAAACCAACCTTAGGGAAGCTGCCAACTGGAAAAACTTTTCGCTATGCATATTTAATTGAACCCATTCATTCCCATGCCTGGAAGAAGCCTCTTCTTGCAATTTCAGGTCCACTTGTTCATCTTGTTGTTTTGTGCCATTAAGCCATCTCTGACTTATGGTGACCCTGTGAATGAATGCGCTCCAAAATGTCCTGTCCTTGATCACCTTGTTCAGTTTTTGTAAGCTGAAGGCCATGTAGCTTCCTACGCAGGATCTGACCCATCTCATTTGGATTTGATTCATATCATAGCTGGTCTTTCCCCTGCTCCTCCTGCTCCTCCTCCTCCTCCCCGCCCCCTTTGACGTTCCCTGGTTTTATGGTCATTATGGCAGTAAGTCCTGCCTTCTCATGATGCGCCTGAAGCACGACAACTTCTGTTTTTTCATCTAGGGCAAGTTCTGGCTTGATTTGATGTAGGATCCACTTTTCATCTTTCTGTCAGTCCAGGGTATTTGCAGAGCTCTCCTTCAGTAGCATGTTTCAAACACATAATTTTATTTCCATAAATTTCATGTAGTAGGAAAACATCCAACAGCATAGAATCCTCTGGTATCCAACCTGGGCCAGGATAAGCCAACTCTGGAGTGAGGAGAAAGCACACCTGACAATATTCTGGACCAGAGCTGGAAGCATTAGCAGGGATTGGCAAGCAGATATGAAGAAGCAGCTCAGGAGGTCAAGGGCGAGCATCAGAAACAAGACCTTCAGAACCCTGGACAGATCTCAAGTGGAGACAAGTCTTGGGGGCTAGCTGGTCCCTTACACGGTTCCGAAGCCCAACTCCTTCTTCAAGACCCCTTTCTGGGAACATCCATCCTTGAAGAGGGATCCCTCTGGCCCGGTCCCTGGCAGCCTGCTGCCTTCCCCCTGTGCAGGAGTGCTGCCAGTCATTCCATTCCCTGAGTGGAAGAGGCACCAGCACCCAGCCCGCAGCCTGCCCCGCTGCCTCTGCCCTCAGGGATCAGCGCCAGCAGCCCTTCCAGCAGGCCAGACTGAGGACGGTGAGGGGCAGAGCAAGGCCATTCCACCAGCCCTGCTGGAACAAAAAAGTCACTTGCAGTATATCCATGCCACTCAGTAAAATCCCTAAGAGGCTTCCCTCTTCCCTCCCCATTCTTTCCTTTGTGTGTGCTCCCTGTCTTGTTGAAGGGACTGTACTGAAGCTACTCTGGAGCCCTTTTGGCTGAGAGGCAGTATAAAGAGACTTCAGAGATAATAAGATCACGGTTGCCATTGTTGCTCTGAGCGAGACATCATGGGTGAGCAGGCCCGTCCCTCCTGCAACAGGAAAGCAGGCAGCATGGCATTCTGGGGCACCCACCCTGGCCCCAGTGCCTCATGCGGATGGCTCCTTCATCTAGTTGAGACTTTGGGCCTGGGTGGTGGTAAGGGTGGCCCTCCTAGTGCCCCTCCTGACCTGCTACCGGAGGCAAGTTCTCTTGGACCTCAAGTCAGTGTGCTGGTATTGCTACCGGATGCAATGCTTGCAGAGGCCTGCATGGCTTGGGATCACAGATCTAACCTATCACCTCTTCTCATAATTCTTGCCCACACCCCGAGATCATCACCTGAGGCCCTGCTAGGTGGCTCCTTGTGAGTGGGTCTTTTCTATAGTGCCCCCAAACGGTAGATTACCTTTCTGGTAGGTGCTCTGTTGAATTTCTGGCACTGCACAAAAATCTTTTTATTCTCTCAGGCTTTAGCAAATCTATTTTTAACTTTAGCTTGCTATATTTTTAGTATGTTTAATGCATGAGAAGGCAAGACTTGCTGGAGAAGACAGTCATGCTACAGAAAGTCAAAGGCAGAAGAAGAAGAGGAAGACCAACCATGCAATGCATTGACTTAGAATCATAGAATAGAAGAGGTGGCAGGGGCCATGAAGGCCATCAAGTCCAACCCCCTGCTGCTGCAGGACACCATGTTACACCCACTCAGATGGCTGTCCAGGTTCTTTTGGACTGTCTCTAGTGTGGGAGAGCCCCTCACCTCTCCAGGAAGCTGGTTCCACTGTCATATCGCTCCGACAGTGAGAAAGCTTTTCCTGATGTCCAGCCTGAACCTAGCTTGCCGCAACTTGAACTGATTATTCTGTGTCCTACACTCTGGCATCAGCAAGAAGAGATCTTGCTGACAGCCTTTGAGGTACTTCTAGAGGGATATCATGTCCCCTCTCAAGGCTGAACATACCCAGTTCCCTCAGTCTCTTCTCCTAGGGCAGTGTTTCCAAATCCTGGATCATTTTTGTTGCCCTCCACTGGACCCTTTCCAATTTGTCTGCATCTTTCTTAAATCTTGGTGCCCAGAAATGGACACAGTTTTCCAGGTGAGGAAGCCCCAAATTTGATAAAGGAAGCCACAATCTTGGATTTACCTGAGCAGTGCTGTCAATCTCATAAGTTGGTCCATAACAACAATGGATTCTGCATTTAAAAAAAATCCCCTCTAGATTTTTAACCTGCTCAGCTATTCATCTATTTTCAGTGCTGACTTTTTGTTTCTATATTTCAAACAATTGTTTTATTATTTGTTTTATCACTGGTTTTATGGTTCTTGCTTTGGCTATGTATGTTGCCCTGAGAACTCTGACTATAGGATCATTTAGAAATAAAAAATAATGACATTTTCTCTCCCTTAATAGTATTGGTATGAAATGCTAGGGGAAAAATGCTGCAAACACCTTGTAAGCTCAGAATTTGCACTTGCTGGTTCCTTGCCAGTAAGATCAAGCTGTCAGCTGATGGGAAAGGATGTTGAGAAGAGGGGTCACTAATCCTTCAGGGCCTATGAGAACATTTGGTGTTGTATTTTGGGAGTATGTTGTGGTCACAAAATGGCTGCCACAGGAGACTTGCCCACTCACAAAATGGTGACCATGGTTGCCCATTTGGTGACAAAACATTTTATTTCCTAGAAGGAAAACTGGAAAGACCAAAAGAAGAATAACTTGCAGAAATGCAAAGAAGAGGTCACTGAACGTCAAAATGCACAGCCAGTCTCTTAAAATGAAATAAAGACGCAGCATGTTAGTCTCCTAGTCAATTTTGCTTGTTTAATTAAACAAACTCTGAAGGAATAAAATAAATTACTGGGGACGCAGAGAACATTGAGAGTGCAGGAGAGAGGTCCATATTGGGAACTTGAGGCTTAGGAAACATTTTGTGATAGATGGGAATTATGTGTTTGAAGAGGATTGCCAATGGGAAGGTGACTGTTCCTTTGGTTCATAAGTGTGTGCGTGCGTACATGTGTGCGCATGTGTGGAAGAGTGAGAGCATTTGGCATTTTTAGGGAGAAGAGTTCTGAATGGACTGAAGAAAAGCCATGGAGCATGGACCCTTTTTCTGGGATCTGATCTAGGGCAACAGATCTGCTGCCTTCTGTGGGCGTCTGCCCTCTCCTCCCCTGCTGTCCTGCTTGAACATTGGTAAAGAAGGCAACTATTATAGAAGCTGCATCTCTTCTAAAGGAAACCAGGCCCTTATAGTTCTGCTTCCTTCTCCCCACCCACCGGAGTTTCTCACTGCTTGGAGAAGTAAGAAGCATGCCACACACCCGATCCCCAAACTTTCTGGCTCCTATAAGAGCTGTTTCTTAAAAAGAAGACGAAGCAGCAGCAAACGAAAACCAAAATGCCACTATGTTGTTGTTGCTGAAAATGAAGACACACAAAGGAGGCTGGTGTCTACACATTTTAGTGGGAATGATTGACTCAGGCAAGAGGCAAACACAATGCCCACGACTCTTGGCAGATTGCATGCAGCAGGTGTGGGCGGCAGATTGAGTTTTGCCTCCCTTTCCTAGTTTTTCTTCTATAGTTTTCTTTATTGAATCTATTCAGTCCCTTGCCGCAAGAGCACCCTGTCTTAGTCTCAGCTGGAAAGTGAGCAGCTTCCATACTTATGTATTCTTTTTGTACGTTCCCAGAAGCAGTGTGTGTGCCTGACAAATAGCCCTTCCATTGCAAGTCTGGATTCAGCCGCATGCATTGATACACCTCAAAGGCATTGGGTGCTGATATAAGAAGAACCATCCATCCTCAGTTTCTTCGGGCTATTCTTCATGCTGTGGACACACTGCAAGTCACAGGATGCGACACACACACAATCCTGTAACCATCCATCAACTGTCAGAAAAATTATGGGAGAAGCACATGATGAGGAAATTGGCAGCTCGGCAACACACATTAAACTGTCGTGAGCAGGACAAAAATTATGATGGCAGAAAACCATTGAAAAATGGCTCACATTGGAAGCGACTCGCTACGTGGTACACTTGGTTTCAACACTTCTTTCCTCCTGCGCTCACACTTAGGCTTACGCAGCAAGTCGAGGCAGTCGAAGGCAGGCGAGGTGCAGGCTTGATTATGCAGCTATCATGTCTGTAGGGTTGGGTGCATGCTTAAGACATCTTAGCTGGATTTACCCAAGTCATTTGGGTTCCTGAGGCAAAAACCCCCAAATGGTACAACTCTCACCCCATGGATTAACATGGGAGGCAACCCAATGGGAAGCTGGGTACCCCACTGAAAGGCACATGAGTTGCACCAGATCTTTGTCCTGGGCTCTTCTGTAACTCAGTCTGAATGAGGCAACTCCAGTTTCAGAACTTCCAAATGGATTTCACTGAAAAGGTCAGAACTGCTGCCTTTCGGGGTGTCCCAAATCGATCCCAGCCTCTGCTTTTCCGTGCTTCATGGCAACGCCTTCGCTGTGAGTGCCCATCAAAATGTCAATGCCCATCCAAGCAGTGACTGTACTGAACCTGATTGCTTCCATCCTCTTTGTCTTCGAGATCTGTCAAACAAGAAAAGACAAATGGGTTACTAGCCCCGGGACTGCAAAAAAGGCCGACAGAGCCCGCTGAGGTTCCAGCAGGGAAATAATGAATTATTATTAATATCTACAATGGGCAAAGTGATTAATAGCTTTCATTTATTTGCCTTCCCAGTAAGTGAAGCCCAGGAGAGATGGAGAGAGAGGCAGGGACCCTCTGAAGAAAATTCAGGGAGAGGATGCAGGGCCGAACAAGAGGCAATCGGGGCTGATTTGCTTGACACCTGTGCTTCTCATGTAGGTAGGGTGCATGTGTGGGGTGGAGTTTTGGCAATAAAATGTGTGCAAGAGCAGGTGAGAGGAGTTGCAGAACCCTTTCCATCAGCCTGCCCCCTCTGGCTCCAAAGCTCTTGGCCTCTAATATTGGCTGTGGGCCAGTGATAAATGTTGCAGACAAAAGCATGCAGACCAGTAAAGCAGGGAGAGAGTTGTTTATTAATTTAGAGTTTCTATGTTGCTATTTCCAGAATGATTAACGATGATAGAAATAGATCAACAGCATTTTTTTAAAGGAACAGATTAAAAAGTATAAATAAGGACACCACAGATTCATGGTGCAGCCTGAAACTAGTTTATTCTCCATTTAGATCATGCATGAAACTAAAAATGGATCTTTGCCTGGGGATAAAGCCATCAGGGTGGGGGCCAGAGCAGGCCCTAAATATAACCAGTGAGAGATCCCCACCATACTCTCACCTGTGTGCATCTTTGGTTTAACAAAGTAGGTTCTCTCACCTGCATGGCTCCAGATTCAAGTTGTAAGAAGGACTCTGACAAGGAAGCCACTAAAGCTCATAACTTAAGTTCACCCTGCATTAGTGCAAGTCCCCTGCAGGCCTTAATACCTGGTCCAAAGCTTGCATATTAAGGAAGTGCATCACCCAAAAGGAGGACAAAGAGGATGCGAATTTACAAAATCTTTGCACAGCCTAATTATAACTACAAGTGCAAATCTGGAAATAGGACTATGAGAATATGAGACACCTCCCCACAGGGGGGAAGACTGTGACTGGGTAACTTGCAGTCTGCTGCAAGGTGGACATTTCAAGGTCCCAGTGCTCTCCCCTTTCAGGGCTCTTCCTCCTTAAAACTGGGTTTGGACTGGACAGCCTATACTACCTTACTCAGGTCTTGTGAAGATAAAATGGGTAGGAGGTGGATCATGTACATCACCTTGGATTCTTTGCAAAAGGGAAAAAAAGATGGGATAAATTAGCAGAATGTATGCATTCCTTTGTCCAAGGTATCAAGCTCATTCATTCCTCTATTTGAGACATTTGTATGCTGTCTCATAACTTAAAGTGCTCTGGTTGGCTTAAAATATTTATTGAATATATTATATTATACATTATGTCACCATAAAGCATTTTACATTCAAAATAGAAAATAAACGATAACATGAAAGGGAGCTTAAAGTACAACCAGAAGCAAAATTCACAGCAACCTCAAAATTTAAAAATGTACACAAAGATTTTAAAACTGAGCAGAGTCAGTGGGGACTGAAATGAATAGACCACAAGGTTAGTGCCACGCGAAACTCTTTGGGGATGTGGTTCCATAAATGGAGTGGCACCACTGAAAAGCCCTCCCTCTGGTAGTTACCCATTTCACCCTATTATGGGGTGTCAGTAGAGGAGGACGGCCTGGCCCATGGAGAGGAGGCGTGCTCATTTTCAGAAGGCCCTGCCTGAAGAGATGGGGCCCAGGCATGCTCATAAGGAGAGTTTCTGGAGGTAAGTACTAGATTGGTTCAACAAACTCAGACTTTCATTCTGGGTGTTTTGTGCTTTTTGATCAATAAAGGATGCTTTGCAAGGAAAACTATCTGTGCCTTTTGAAGGAGGAAGCTTGACTCCCGACAGACTTGATGGATCATTGGTTTGATCCAGTATCACTCTTCTGTTGATCACAATTGGGAATTCATCCACTGGTCAATTTGTCGCTCTAGCAGATCAATCAAAGTTTGCTATGGACATCTACCCATTGAGCTTAATGGGGTGGTAGTTAAATCTATCCTCTGTGATGCCTGTCTGGGAAGTACACAGTTAAAACCATGGAATTTGCTACCAGAAAATGTAGTGATGGTCCCCAATTGTGGTGGCTTCAAGAGGGGATTAAACAAATTCAAGGAGGAGGAGGAGGAGGCGGCCACCTGCAGCTCATGAAGGCCATATGCCACTTCCACTAACAGAGGCAGTATGTCTGTGATGGGCAGCATAGGAAGGAGGGGGCTGTTACACTCCTGTTCTACTTGTGGGAGCTCCCAAAGACATCGATTTAGCACTGTGGGAACAGAATGCGGAGAAAGATTCCGGGTTTGATCCAGTAGGATTCTTCTCATGTTCTTCTGGTTCTGCAGACTAGGCACATCAGGCACACAGAGGTTGTGTGTGCCTATTATGGAGACACCTTCCACTGTGATGCTGAAGAGGCATCTTGGGGTGGGCCAGTGTGTTCTCATGCCCAAAAATATTTTCAGCCTGTGCCAATGTCAGGTTCAATGCTGTGAACTTCCCAGAGAGCTTCGACTATAAATTCTATCACTATTCCTAAGTTAGGGGATCCTCAGCAATGTGTCCTTGAATGGGCTTCTTCCTTTATCAGTGGGATCCTCACTGTGGGCCTACCCAGTGGTTGCAAAGAACAGCATCAAGCTTTATTTTAAGTTTCTCACATTGCCATGGGAGGATGTTGCTGTAGAAGAGGGTTCCAGTTTAAATTTCCCAGAATGGCCAGGAATGACTTCATACTAGGCACTCTAGGGCCTTATGGGAAAATTTTGAAACCATCCCTTGCAAGCCTAGCAGTCTGGTGTGCTGCCATCCATCCCAAGACAGTCATCAGTGATGACCACAGATCCGGGTGCCTTTCAAAGGGGACTGGACAACGTCATGGAGGGGAAGACTAGCCATGGATACTAATCCTCACAGCTGTATATTACCTCCCATATCAGAGGCAGTAATCTAGTTGCTGGGGACCATGAGCAGAAGGGTACAATCACACTCCTGTTCTGCTTGTCTGCTTTCCATGGGCAGCTGGTTGGCCACTCTATGAACATAAAGCCCAACTAGAAAGGTCTTTGTCCTAACCCTGCCCAGCTCTTCCAAGGTTCTTCTGCTGGGGCCTGCCCTGGACTGTGCCAATGGCCAGAGGATTCCAGAGGCTGATGCTGGACTTGTTTCCAGGCCAGGCACATATAGTATTTGCAGAATCCTTCAGTTTAGGATCTCAGGACTGGGAAAAAAAACCCTCTTGCCCAAGACACTGGTGAGCTGCTGAGAGAGTAGAGAATCCTGGCACGATGCAATCAAAGGCGACTTCCTATCTTCCAGTGCGGCTACTAAGAAGAATGGCAGGAATAGACGAGTGTCAAGCAGCTGCAGGAAAGTATTTATTCAGAGTGAGACTGCATTTCTGCTCCCGCTCTAAATGCTACTGGAGAACAAGGATTGATCATTCTGGCATTTTAAATTAAACTCCTCATTAGCATGGTTATTTATTGGCCAATTATGGGAGAAATTAGAAGGCATAAGAGGAGTGAATCCCCTTTTGGGGGGACTTGCAAAGATGCCCACAGTGCAAAATAAACAACCTGCATGGACAAAAACATTTCTTAGTGTCAGCATTTTTCTCCAGGCCTGTCTTCAGAACACCTACCCCAGAGCAAAAGTTGCAGGGGCTGGGAGGAAAGGAAAGAAGCCCTTTCTTGAGCAGGTGGTCTTTGAATTGCCACCGAGTTTGGGGCAGGAGCTCCCTCAAATGGAAAATGAGACAGATTTGGCCAAAAGGGCTCTGCAAGTGCTTTGAAATTCTTTTGCCCAGAACAAACTGCTAGTTTAGGTTAGGCAGCTTTTTAAAAAGGCTGAAGCAAGCACATCTTGAATCTCAGAAAAGGAGGGCAAAGCAGGACGGTTTGACATGCCAAATCACTGCTATGAAAACAACTGAGATTTATTAGTGTGACTCTTTTTATTTGCTGAGGCAAAACATCTTCTCAGCCCCACAATAAACTGCCGTTCAAGGAGTTAGTGGCCAAAGCCAATTCTTTCTTCAGTCTAGGGGGCCATAGAGGAGAGGGGCCACACACTGTATTGTGTGATGTAGTCATGGATGCAGATTTTGTTTTTGCTAAGAATGCCTCAAAATTCACAGATGTATCTGAGGGAGAAAGAACTCAAGCTTTGAAGGCTGGAGAAAGCAAAATAGACGGAGTTGCCCATATCTTCTAGGATGGGTTATACCCAGGGATGGCTTTGTGCTAGGAAGCAGCCTTGCTCATGCTTTGGGCTCGCTTTTGTTTTTATTGACCCTCCCTGCACAATGGAAGTTCCCCAAGCATTGATCCCAAAAGCTGGAGATCCTTCAAGTGGGATACGCCACCAGGGGCTGCTGTAAGAATCGGATGTAAAGTAGTGACTTGTTAATTCCCCCCCCCCCTCAAAAAAGAGGACACTGACATGGTTAAAATTCACACATGCTGATTCACTGCAAACTTAGAAACAACTATTGCAATTTAAATAGTGATTTAGTATTGGCACCAACTGGGGGAGGCTATGGCCAGGAGGCTTAAGGGGCCGTGCTTAATGGGCTGCCCAGGTAACCCATAACTGATGGGAAACTTCATGGTCCAGTTTTATCTCCTGACGGTCCTTTGCCTTTAAGACCTGGGCAGCTCTTGAGAGAGGGTATCTTTTCAAAATAGAGGACACTTCTTTGGTATCCCTTCAAAGAGAGGACTATCTTCTGCTATAAAAGGGCATCTGGCCACCCTAAATATCTTGCTTTGAAAATGGACAAGCACATTCCTCTAGTGCAAGGCCACCTACCTTTTATCTAAATGATTATCTTGATCAAAAATGGCTAAGAATCATCTTAACTGACTAGGAAATATTCAAAAAGCCATGCAAGCACAAGCAGCAGTTAATGAAACTTGCACAGAGCGCGAGCAGGCTGTGCTCTCTGGGAGAACCTCTGCTCTGCCTGCAGGGAGCTCATGGCTCCGTCCCCAGCATCTCCAGGCAGCTGCCAGTCAGTGTCAGTTGCACTGGGATAGGTGCCCACAGGTCTGACTCAATAGAGGGCAGCTTCCTACATAAACCACAACCACGAGGCGGCAGCAATAAATCTCATGACCGAGAAAGGCCTTCTGGAGGAGTGACATTTTCATCAACTAGCAGAAAGCAAACAGTGATGGAGCCAGGCGGTTCTCCTTTGAAAAGGTATTCCAAGGCAAAGGCATCCCAAACTGATATCTTTTTTATCTACCCTCCATACTTCATTCAGATCATGGGGTGGAAAAAACCCCATGCTTTTGTTTAGGCATTGGAATTCAGAGGTTTTCTACTTGGGAGGTTTTCTAGATTGCACTTCTGTGAACCTGTCTGTCCTGTCTTACCTGGAGGAGGATTAAGAAGAAGGGAAGTCAGCACTGCAGAACCTAGCCAGAGCCAAGCAGGGTGTTGGAGGCGTTGGCTGGCAGGCTTCCTGGAAAAGCCTTTCCTGGACTTCCCCAAGTGAAAAAATCAGAGCTAGAGATAGTTCACCCCTTGGGACAGCAGAGGATCAAACGTGACCCACAGAATGGGAGGGAGAGTGTGGGGCTGCCCTTACAAACAGCACACTGACCCAACGAACCCATGGCCAAGTCCACCCACCTTGGGCTTCCCTTTCTTCTCAGTTCAGTCCCTTTTTGGTGATAGCCACTTATGGTTTCCCAGCTTTTGCAGACGTGGCCCCAATTCTAGAAGATTGAAATACCTGTTGGAACGCTTAGTTTTGGGCAGTGACATCTTTAAAGTAAAACATGCTTGTGTGTGTGTGTGTGTGTGTGTGTGTGTGTTTGTGTATTTCGGCCCTTCCTCTTTTGCAAGTGCCATCAGTATTTTCCATCAGCCCCACGTATCACTGGAATGTGACCCTTGAGGGCTTTTCCAGAATGGAATTCAGGTTGAAAGAAGTTTGCACAGCTTACATTAAACTGTTTATTGCATGAAACAGACACAGGATGAGGTGCTGCTTGGATGTTTCAGGGGTCATTGTATTGTTTCTATCTCATCCTATGCGGTACCTGGATTTATTTGTTTATTTATTAGATTATATTCTGCCATTTTTATTTTAAGTATTCAGAGTGGCTAACATCATTCTCCACCTGCTCTCCAACTTATTCCCACAACAACAACCCTGTGAGGTAGGTTGGGCTGGAAGGCATTGACTGGCCCAAAGACACCAAGTTGGCTCCATGTCTGAGTGGGACCTAGAACCTAGAACACCCGAGTCCCAGTCCTGTGCCTTTAACCACTACACCACACTTGCTCTCTTGAACACTGAACCAGGTATTTGGGCCTGGTTAGTTGATTAACAGAACTTTGGCTTATCATAAAATGTTAATATTGCAAGCGTCTCATTTCTAAGGCATCCTTAATAGACCCTACTTTTTTGAGCACAACTTTATTTATAAAAAGGCCATTCTGACCCATTCTATTTTGATCTATTCTGTTTTCTACACCCGTAGAAATAGAACCATTTCTCTGAAATACTATTTTTGACATGGTAATGTTCTCCCTTGGAGACCATTCAGTGGGAGCTGTGCGAAGTATTTCCTACCATGTGTGAAATTTGGTAGTCACCACAGTTTAGAAGATACAGGAAAGCAACTTTTCCTCTTCTCTTCTAATGTTCAAGCATTCCTTATGGAGGTTTGCTTGGTTTGGTCACTAGCAAACAGGAATTGGTCATCAGTCTTAAGCATCACAAGACCAAAAATTTCTGGAAAAACTTCTATGGGCTGGAGCTACTGTCCAATCTGATCAGCCCAAAATGGATATAAGCCAAGCAAAAATGATAGAAAAGTAAGAACACAGACAAAAACGTAGCCCATTAGCCTCTGGACCTAATGGACTTTGGGACATAAGTGCAGTGCCAACTACCAAGATATATCTTTGCCCTTTTCATACATACATAAAATCATTTCAGACAGAGAAAGAAAGAATATATTTCCCTCCAGAACTGCCACCTAGGGTTTCTTGACCCTGTTCCTGAATCTTAACATCATCTTGAGATAAAGGAAAAAATATATGAAGCAGAGGTGCCAGTGCAGAAAAGGGCAGGCCAGGGGAGAAAAGATTGTCTGCAAGTATTAAAGTCCCACTCACACATGTTTAAGATCAAATTAGGATGGAAAGTATATGTCAAGGAGAGATGAGCAGATCAGTTGATTTCTGGTTCCTGTCAGTCCCGCATATATTCATTCATAAGTCAGTTTCATCCCAATTCCATGTGCTCCTGCAATTTTTTGAATGATCTTCCCCCAAAGTATTTTTAAAATATGTATGCTTGACATGTTTCCCACAAATTATGTATTTTGAGCGGTGCAGTGCTATAGCCGGAAGTCAGATTGTTCTGAGTTCCAGCTCCAAGCCCAGCAACTTACTCCAAGGCTGGAGCTTCGAGCACCTGCCTCCCCTCCACAAATGTGGTCAGAAACACAACCTCAGAGATGGGCATTTGTAGGCATTCCAGGTGGCGGGGACGGGAGAAGCCTGGCTTCACTGTGGTACGAAGGGTCCTGGTGGTGCCTCAGCCTCTTTTGCTCCTGCTCCAAGGTTGCATAGGTTACCTTTGCTTCCACTTGCCTTTGGCTTGCGCACGATGCCCTGAATGCTGCAAGAACAGAGGGCTGCAAGCATCTGGACTGGACTCTGCCCTCCATCTATTGTCCTTCAAAGTGCATCTTTCTAAGTAGATCTTATCCTTAAAAAACATTGATGTGGGGAAATAGAGAAATGAAATAACCACAACAAATGTTTCATTTATTTTTTGGTACTTTTTCTGAAATGCTAACAGTTTAAGTACTTTTCAACCCTCCGTTTTATTATATAGTAGTCCATTATGTTTTTAACTTGAAATTAAGAGCTGTGCATTTTTTTTCAAATATATACACTTTTTATGCTTGCACTCATTGGCTATTTGTATTTCTGCATGTTCTATACACATGTTTTCTTTGCACCATTTCAAATGTGTGCATTTTAACAAATGCTTCAGTTGTTCATTTCACATAATGCTTTGCAAGACTGGAAACACCTTCCATTCCAGCTGGTACAGATTGGGTAAATCTGCTGATTTTTTTAACCCTACAGATTGAGTTTCTTGTGCATTCCTAGGACAAGAATTGGACAAACCCTGTGCAGCATTTGAGTGAGAAAAGTAATGCACCTTCTGTGCATTTCCAGAGTTAGGAGACATTTGAAACTGTAAAATATTTCAGTTAGGAGGGGAACTCATTGCTCTTTGAGGATAGCACAATGCCTGCACATAAAGCAACCACTGCATGTAAAGTTAGACAAATCTATGACGGAGGCCACACTGGCCATGAACTAATGGAATGGAACAAATGTGTGAGAGGAAGTAGTGGTTCCCAAAACAGCCAGAATACAGCAGCAAAACTCATTTCTGGAACTGGGCAGATCAAGCTGGGCAGATTCTGCTGACCCCTGGCTTGGACTGTGATCCTAAACCTTAGACAAAGCCTGCTAAGTAATCTGGTGAGGAAGAGAGAATTTTAATCTGCAGCGAAAGCCCTATTAATTACAGCAGCTAATAGACATGGGCTTCAGTTCCCCAAAACAGGCCCATGAACACAGCAGGATGCAGAAAATGCATATAGCTGTGCGGGGAGGTCAGCACTGGGTTGGACTGTAAAGCTTTCAGCACCAGGAATGCCACTTCTCCCTCATGGATTGGGCTCATGCTGCTACATGTGGCTAATTGCACATTCTACTTCTGCAAATCTTAGAGTCCCCTCCAGCTGCCGACACGTCCCTCTTGCGTGCAGATGGTGCCATTTTGCCCATTAACAACTGCATTCAGAGAATGAATTTGCTGTTGGCATTTGGGGACATGTTGATGGTGAAGCTGATGCACCTGATTTCTGCTGATGCAGCAGCTGTCAAAGGCACAAGACGCAGCCAAAGAAGGAAGTTATACAATAATGGAGTTCAACTACCTTCAAACTGATGAAATAATGTGCATTATGTTGCTATAAAGAAACACAATTTTCCAGCTAGCTAAATGATAATGCTTGCTTTAGTTATCAAGGGGCTAATTCAAGGGAGAGAAAACCATTTGTTTAATCCTAACACATTCCCATCTGGTACAAGATGCAAAGGTCCTTTAACTGCTTGGGAAGAGATCCTGAGTTGCTATCAAATTCAACACAGATGGGAAGTTGACAAAGAAGAGCAAAATTAATTTCAGATTAGGAAACATCTAGAATTGGGAGAGGGCTAGTTGACAAGGAAGGGAGAGTCAGGATGGCCAAAACTCTTGGGAAAGTCAATAGTTCAGTGGCAGAGCGACTTCATGAATGCAGAAGGTCTCCAGTTTAATTCACAGCTTCTCCAGCTAAGGATAAGAAAAAAATCCAGTGTGAAACCTGGAGAGCTGTTGCAGCTGGTCACTGTGGTTGGCTCTGCTTATATGGGCCAAGCTCAGCGTACGCATGACAGCTTCTAGTGTTCCCTCAGGGTTGCTCAGTAGCAGCACAGTGAAGCCTGGATCAAATGAACACCACCAGTTGGGAAAACACAACAAATCCCAAAGAAAGCCAATGTGGATGATGAACAATAACAAGGAGGCAAAAGGCTTCCTTCCAAGAGTTGGGGTCTTGCCTAAATGAAGAAGGTAAAAGTGAGGAGAAACTCTTACCCAAAGGAAAACAAAACAAGTTTGGGATTAGGCAAGCAAGAAAATATAATAGTGCTAAAACAATTTAATTTTAACACAGTTCTTAGCGTATTGACAATGCGCATTTCTTTAAATACACCCAAAGCTGGAAACAAGCCAGGGAAGCTGTTGGATCTGTTGATGGCAAACGCATGATAGAATTACTGAAGCACACAGAGCTTTCAGAGAAGGTCAATCAGTCTTGTATGCTGGTCTTCACTGTGATGTTGCTCAGATGCCTTGTTGGAACGAGTTTTTTCTGTAAAGCAGGGAAGCAGAACCTCCAGCCATGGATCCCATGCAGCCTCATTCAGACCCTTCAGGGGTACAGTTTGGCCTTCAAGTCTAACTGCTGGAGGAAGCCCCCTTGGAGAAATGCCCACTGTTCTCTCTGCTGCAAAGTTGGTGGGTACAGCAGCAATATGGAGCAGCAGAGGGGGAGGGACTCAACAAGCACAAGGATGAACAGCCACTCTCCCAGCACTGGCCAAGTCTCTTTGTGTGACACCCATTGTCCCCCGGGAAGGATATCATGTGCTACACAAAGCTAGGGACTAGCCTGGGACTTGACAAACTGGTCAAAGCAAAGCATTGTTGAATACCATCACTGCTTGCAGAAATGCAAATAAGTAAGACTTAACATGGTTTCAGGAAATAAAAGTTCTGCCTCACCATTCTTCATGAAGGCTTTGAAAACATTGTGGGAGACACTGTCAGACTGAACTTTCAAAAGATTTGGCCAAAGCCTAATCCTCCAGTCACATGAAAAGGAAGCATCTCATGTTATGGCTTGGTAACTGGCTAAGAAGAAGGAGGAAAGAAGGCAGGAGAAGAAAGGGAAGACCAATCAAGCTAAGGCTGATTTTCCAGCAACACCCCTATTTGGATGAACAGAGCTTTGTCACAGTTATCCATACTCTTGGATAAACTTGTCTGGATTACTGTGATGCTTCTACATGGGGCTGCCTTTGAAAATGGTCCAGACACACCAACTAGTTCAAAACAGAGCAGCACAGCAGTTCACCAGGACTGACCCTTGAGAACACCGTATGCCAGTCCTCTTCCAGCTGCACTGGCTGTCTCTTGAAGTCTGGGCCCAACTCAAAGGGTTGTCACTATCATACAAAGCCCCACCTAAGAGCTTGGGGCCGGGTTATCTGAAGGAACGCCTGCCTCCATGTGTCCCTACCCAGTCCTTAAGATCTTCGACGGAGGTCCTTCTCCGAGAGTCACCCTGACAAAGGAGTGAGGGGGAGCGATGGTTTGGAGGAGAGCCTTCTCTCTGGTTGCACCCTAGCTGTGGAATATGCCTCCCAGGGAGGTTTGCCTGGGGCCATCACTGCTCTCTTTTCAGTGCCAGCTGACGACCATTTTATTTTCCTGGTGTTCCTGTAGCTAAATTGTTTTTTAACATTGCTTTTATGTTTGATCTGCTCCACGCCTTGTTTTTATCTTCTTTTTGCCATTAACTGCCAGATTTTTATACCGATTTTCATGGTTTCTTATTATATTATTATTTTATTAATGTATTGTTAATTTTATTGGAAACTGCCTTTTGGGGTATGGGGTGGTATATACATGTAACAAACAAACAAACAACAGATGGATTGACTCTTTAAAGGAAGCCACAGCCTTGGATTCAGAACAGCTAAGCAGGGATGCCATGGATCAGACATTCTGGAGGGCTTCCATTCAAGGGGTCACCATAAGTTAGAGACAACCTGACAGCACATAACAACAACAACTGGAATAAGCAACAGCAAGAATAAACAGCTTTACCAGTGGAGGGAACGAAGTGAGGGTTCTTCTGTGGTTGGTGCTATTTAACTTTCATTGGTAATCAGAAGACAGTGGCAAGCAATGAGACAGCTGTTGTGTCTTTGAACCAGGAATGCTTTGATACAGAAGCCTCTTGGAATAGTAGTGCTGAAAAGGAGACACAGGCATTTTATGGTCCTTCCTGGGTAACTCTGGCAGCAGTGGAGCCCATTTTCCATTTCGTGGATGCACAAAATCCAGAGGAGGCATCTCTGGGGCAAGCAACGAGACAGCCGTTGTGTGATCTGATGAGTGAAAGTTGGATCGGGAGAGTTCAAGGAGCTTCCTGACCCTCCATTCCAAACCCCACGCCTTAGAGAAGTCAATGGCTGCCCTTTAACTGTGCAGACACAGTGAGACGGTAGTCCAGACTATAAAACTCTGGCACTTGGTTCAGGCCAGTACTGAAGCAACCGGCGCTTTCTGTCTCCGATGCAGGGTTGCTAACCATGGTGCTGAAACCGAATTACAGTCCCTGAATCAGCACTTCTGCCCCTGTCCAAGGTGCTGGACTAATTGTTGCTCTGGAACTCTAGGCCAAATCTGTGTTGTCTCGCCTGGGCTGTTGTTTCCTTTTAACGATGGGAACTGCGTGGGACCAGCACACTAACCAAGTTTGAGGACAATAACAAGTTATTCAAAGTGGTGGAAAATCAAATCCTACAGTGGAGGATCTCTCCAATTGGGGTCAAGGGAGTCTCAACTGGTAAAAACAATGAGAAGGGCTCTCTTAGTGTTGGCCCCCAGTTTTGGACCAAGCTCCCTACAGAGACCTGCCTGGCACCACTGTATTATCTTTCTGTTGCCAGGTTAAGACTGTCTGCTGTGACAGGGCATGCAATCAGCTCTAGGCAATATATTGGGGCATTGTTTCAGGTTTTTAATAGGGCTTGTGATTTAAGTTGTGTTAGCTATTGTAGCTGCTTAAATTTGGCTTTTAAATATTGTAGTGCAATTGTTATGATGTTTACCTGGTATGTAGATTTTATATTACACTTTTATGTGCTGCTGAGACTTTTGGCTACTGGGCAATATAGAAATTGTTATAAATGATAATAATAACATCTAAAATGAGATGGCCAAATTGAGCCATCAAAGAAAGATGAATCTCTCTCCTCAGTCATTGTTGTGATTGCAGACTGGCCACTGTATAAGGCTTATTACCTGTATGTATACAGAGACGCAGATGAAATGCTGCAAATGCAGCATTTGGATCCATCCCACCCTCCTTGCTAGAATCCCTGATTGAAAATGCTGTTCTCCAAATCCTCCCCTTTGCAATGAGACTCCCCACGTTGCCATCACCGTAACACACTTTGTCCACTGACATTGCAAATGTTCGCTTGACTCAGTGCTCAGGAGCAGGAAACATCATAGTTCAACATGACGACTGTTTGGCAATTGCTTTCTGCATGTCAGCATTTGTCTATTCCATGCTTTGACAAGAGCTCATATTGCTCAAGGTTACTATAAGAACTTGCCAGAAACACGAACACTATATCTTTATGTGCCCATTGGTGAGAAATGCTGTCTTCCACCACAACAGACAAAGGGGAGGAAATAACCAGTAAACAACCATTGGAGCTGAGCCTATGGGCATTGCTCCAAGCCCTTACATGACTGGGCTGCCTTAGAATAAGCAGGGGGGATGGATCACTCTGAATGAGCTCCCACTGCAAAAACTCCCTGGGCATGGAAAACCCTCATGTCAATTTGAAGGTTCCTGGCCTACATTGCTTTCTGTGCATAACTTTCCCCATAGATGTTGATGAGGATGTCAAAATGCTTTCAAATATACAATCCCATCCAGAGGTATTGCAAAGTGTAAACAGACTGTACCACCCAAGTGCACAGACATTAAAAGTGCTTTAAAATGTACTAGAGTGGGGGAGATTTAATTTGCAGGGTTTTAAAAATTGTGATTGCAGGCCATATAGTCAAGGCTATGGTTTTCCCAGTTACAATGTATGGCTGTGAAAGCTGGAACATAAGGAAGGCTGAGCGCCGGAGGATTGAGGCCTTTGAATTGTGGTGCTGGAGGAGACTCCTGCGAGTCCCTTGGACCGCAAGGCGATCAAACTGGTCAGTCCTAGAGGAGATCAACCCCGACTGCTCTTTAGAAGGCCAGATACTGAAGATGAAACTCAAATACTTTGGCCACCTAATGAGACGGAAGGACTTCCTGGAGAAGAGCCTAATACTGGGAATAGTTGAGGGCAAAAGAAGACGGGGACGGCAGAGGATGAGGTGGCTAGATGGAGTCACTGAAGCAGTCGGTGTGAGCTTGAGTGGACTCCGGGGGATGGTGGAGAGCAGGAAGGCCTGGAGGAATGTTGTCTATGGGGTCATGATGGGTCAGACATGACCTCGCAACTAGCAGCAACAACAACAACAGAACAACAACAACAACCACTAGACATGGAGAGAATTGTGTTCAGTTGATATTTTGATGAAATTCAGCAAATGCATACTTTCCATGCCAATATGCAAACTGAAAATCAGGTTTCACTTTTCTGGATTTTGTGATGCCTAAACAAGAAATACTGTGAACCTTCCAGAGTTTCAGCTGTTGGACCATATGAAAATGAAGTAAATAAAATAAAATACATATGTACACACAAATGCATGTGGATTTCCAGCAGGCTTCAGATACAGGGCAAAGGAATTCAGAAATTAGATGAAATGAATTGGCAGCTGGAAAAATGAGAAATGGAGAAAAATAAAAATTGGCATTTTTCCTGTCCCTAACAAGCAGGGGCACCCGTAGGCAGATGTGTCTCCTTAAAGTTCTGCCCCCTTCTGCAGCAGGGTGAAAACTCCATATGCCAAATCATACTACACAACAATTTGATAGATTTCCTTCTTGACAAAGACTGATCTGCAAGGTGAATGGCATGCTTTCTTCATCAGCCCTGGGATACTGATGTTCAGATATCACAAGTGACAGCAGAAAAACCCAGACTGAGTTCAGCTGTATCCGTAAGCACCTGAGAATGATCGCACCTAAGCTACAAAGATGTCCTGGGGCTGTAAGCTGGGGTGGAGCACATGTATCCCAGTGGGCAGTGTGCAGGCCCCACAGCCTCCCAGTGTGGTTGCTGCCATCTCTTGAAATTCAGGGAACCTCTAACAATGTTGTAAACTGTATTTTGCAAAAAAAAGAAAAAAAGAAAAATGGTTTGTAAGCTAATTTTGACCCTTTTGGAACTCTGTAACACCCCCAAAACTGCTTTGCTTTTATTTCCTGTTTTGGCATCTACAAGAAAGATGCATCCCATGGGGGCAAGTTGCTTAGGCTAAAATGTCCCATAGATCTGGAGCTGACCAATCCCACAGTAGGCAGTGTGGGGTTGGGCAACTCCAACTCCAGTGAGTGGCTTCCGATACAGTTGCAGAGGGAGGTGCGATGCAAGAGAAATGGCTGAGGGAAGCGGAAACAGCAAGGGCGAGCTTACTGAGACACTCTCCCTGCTGTTTTGGCCTCAAGGCACTCCTGATCCAAGGCTACAGAAGGGAGATTCAGTGGGCCAACTCTTCGTGGATTCTCCAACCATCCTTTCCATGAACCTTATTATGGTTCTTTGGAGGGGATTGGAAGAGTCGAAGGAACTTTCCAGAACGGATATTTGACAGGGGCCATAATCCAGCTTGTCTGGCCAACTTCAGTGGGCAGGGCCAATCCAGAATACACACCCAGCAGCTCACCTCCTGGGTAGCAGCAACAATTCCTGCTTCTTCCAGTTCCTGACAGCCACTAAAGTAGACAGTCTCACTGTGAGCTGAAATAAGAGATATTGAATATGCACATCTTCACCTGAGCTGTGGATATGAAGATGTGTCTCCTGCCTTCTCCCATGTACAATCCTATACCCCCCCCCCCAACATCAAGGTCCTTCCAACCTCAGTGCTCAGATCCATCAGTCAAGCTGCTATCCTGACCCTTTGCAGCCAGCATGAAAAGAACTGCACTAGCTGCCTCTCGGAGAGCACAAATACTCCTTGGAGAGAGGGTGTAGGGGCAAGCCGAGGGGCACGGAAGGGAAGGGGCTGGGGGCGTTTCTGCACACTGCAATCTGTGCCCCAGCCTCCTTTCCTCCTCTCCCAGGTACTTTACTTAGATGGCTGGAAATGCACTTGGCATCCAGTGCATTTGGCAAGGTAGAGCAGCAACGGCAACAGTTGCCACCACACCTCACTCTGGCCACTGGGGTGCAGAAGCCTCTGAGTTTGGAGGCTTCCAAGCATCTTAGGCGGGGGTATCAGACAGTGCCCTAAATTTAACAGAGGTGGAATCATGGTGCACCCAACCAGAATTCTCTTCTGCTACTTTTGCTGAGCAATATTCCCCAAATGTTCTCTAAATATTGAAATATCTCAGTCTTTTTCTTTTAAAAAGATTATTTCAACAGCTGACATTTTATTGCATTTGATAGGCAATGCACAATCATATTGAATGTTTGACACCTAGTATTTAATATCTGACAGTATTTGACTATTTAATATCTGACTGTATTTGACCATTTCCATGTATAATATTCGAAAGGGTGGGTATTGACATGCAATGACATTTAATATCTGTCAAGATTTGATCGAAAGACAATGTAGACATGCTATTCAGACAGATAATGAATTCTCACATCAGATGCCTGCCAAGGTCAGAATAGCTGAGAAATACAGATTACAAAATCAGGACCAGCCTTACCATGAGGCACAGTGACACAGTGATTTCAGGTGGCAGATGCTGAGAGCCAGCAGTGAAATGCCAAAGCTGAGACCCCTTTGTGGTCTGATTTGTGTCCTCTAAGCTAGAAAGCAGCTTTCTGGTGCAGTAAAGGAGGCTGTCATATCATGTGTGTTAAAGATGCATTGATTTATTAGTCTACTTGGCTTTTGCCCATGAAACAGAAGAGGGCACCATCTTGTGCTTTGCCTCAGGCAGCAAAATGTCTTGGACTGGCCCTGATTATGCTCCTTACAACAAAAGGGTCTCGTCTAACACATGCACTGGAACAGACTCAAGGATGCTAAAATTTCCATCTAGGAGTCAAGATTTCTCAAACTGTATGTAAATAGAAGATCATTAGAAGAATTTAATGACAAATGGAAATTTTATTGTGCTTAGCATGACTAATGGAAGTTCAAGGGAGTTTGGAAAAGAAAAAGGAAAGCAGTAGAATTTGAACTGATTAGAAAATTTGTTGATATATAGAATAATGATTTCTTTTTTGTAAACTCTCATAGAGTGTGGGAAGATAGGAAGAGAGTCAGTTTTGGGGGTTGTAATACATAGGCTGTATTTGTTTAAAATTATCTTGGTAATCTGTCTATTTTGTTTACTTTAGTCTGTTCTGTTTATACTAGGTTTCTTTTCCTATTCTACATTTTCTTCTATATATTTGTACATATTAAGAAAATAAAAATAAAAAAAAGCTTTCTTGAACTCTAAATCTTGATTTTCACAGTTAAAATCTCAGGTGTGAGATCAGAACTTTCAGCCAACTTTGAATATTTGTGGAGAAAATGTTCCCACTCTACCAATATATTTGGAAACACATGCATGCGCGCACATGAACACACACACACGCACACAACACACAACACACTCCATTGTGAGCAAATATTCTGAAACGATCATTAGTGCCAACTCACCAAATCCCATTTGGAGCCTCCTGTTGAATTTCATAGGAACCATCTGAAACTTAACAAAGTATCAGGCAGGTCCACCTCCTCGGATGCTGGTGCTGAGGTCTAATTAAATACAGGGAATAAATGGGGTTATGCTGACCGAGAGGGGCTGCTCTATTCATGTTGGCAGGTTCTTTGCTGCTGGCAAGTTCATGATTTGCAAAAACCTGTCATTTCTAATATACTTGTATTAGTGAAAAGTGCAGTCTATGGGTTAGTGCTCCTCTACCTACATCCACCCTGGAACACGTCACAAAAGTTCAGTTCACGTGTTTGTTGAACTGGTGGTTGACTAAATAAGAGCTCTTTGCTCCAGCTGACTTCTTTGCCACCCGGAGGATTTTTAAATTATTATTATAAGTTTGTTGAGCATGGAACTTGGGGGACCTTCCTGCCCAAGAAGCATTTCCATCCAGTAATTATTATTATTATTCACCTCCCCATCCTCCCTCTCCTCTGCCTTTGTTTCAGCATTATGAAATATTCACCCACAAGATGCTCCTTTTCAAGACAGGGCTAGGCTGTCTGACCCAGGCTCAAGCAGAAAAAGGAAACCAGTGTTGTTTTTACTCATCTAGCAGATGCTGCACTGGTGCATTCCTGCGAGTGACCTCTTTAAGCTTCAGGTGTGCCTGAATGCATAGCGCTAGAAGAGCAGAGAACCAAACATAACTCGAACCACTAAGCAAACTTGAGCAAGCTTTTCTAGTCCATATGGGGTGGGGTGAATCTTGCTTAAGACCAACTAAATTTGTGGGCAAGCTTTTGCAATCTCCAGATCTCCTCAGCTACCAAGATGGGTAGGGTGGCCTCCAAAGAGGAGGAACAAAAAAAGGTGAGAAAGGACACCGATTTCCATTCTATTTGCATATATTAATGTTTAGGTAAATGCAAATTTTCCAATTCCTATTAAAGTTTAATTAGAACTATAGTACATGTCATTGTAGTGTGGAAGACTCTGACCAGGTGACCGATGTGCATTGCTCAGTTGGTAGCACCAACCTCTGAGCGAGCCAGCCAGCCGTCGCCTCCAGCCCGTGCTGCCAGGTAGCCGTGAGCGCACATGCATGGGGGAGGCGTGCGGCAGCGACTTGCTCACTCGGAGGTCTCCCAGCGAGTCCAAAACCATCTCTGAGCGAGCAAGCAAGCCCCCACCTCCCGCCCACGCAGCAAACTTGTGTGTGGGCGGGGGGCGTGGGCGTGGGCTGGATGGATGGCCAAGGTGGTCCGGATCCGTCCTGCGGGCCGCAGTTTGAGCACCCATGTTCTATTTCAAGGACTATCCAGGTGAAATACAGTTTGAAGAGAATGAGTCTTCAGGAGGAGGAGCTGGACCTTAATCTGACCACTGGCCATTTGTGCCAAGTCAGTCGACTGAGCAAACACACAAGTAACTGGATCACAGTCCTTCTCACCCTGGGGGATGTGTTGCTGTTTGACATAAATTCTGGTTAGTATTTCTACATTTGCATTTGTACTCATAAATTAGGATATACAAATTGCAAGCTGGAGTCTTTTGGGATGAACAAATGTGGCCATCTTACATGTTCTATGCCTTATTTACAAGCAGCTTGACTCTGCAGGCAGCAGGGCAACTGGGAACTTGCCCAGCTGCCTCACTAATACAGATAAGCTTGTAGTAAAACGGATGGCCCAAGGTCCTTTCAATTACCACTGTGAAGCTTCCAGGCAAGAGGCAAAGAATAATCGGGCAGTTCCAGAGTCAGGGGTAGCAGGAAAAATAATTCAAACTCCAGTTGGTTGAAGTTAGGCCAAAGTCTAGTCAGAGCAGCAAACGCAGGAGCACAGGAACAAGGGAACGGTCCAGAAGCAGGGAAGGCATAGTTTCCGGCAGCTGCTTCGGCAGGTTGGCCAGCCTTTTATGCTGAAGCACCTGAGATGAGCTGCAGATGTTTCACATGCAGCCTGGCACTTCACCTAAGAGAGAAGACCTGTGCTCTTCTTTTAGTGCAGGGGCATTCCTGGGGGCAGGGCAGTCACCCCACCTTTTTCTCAGACTCCAAATCTCCCAGGAGAGGGGGACGTCGTCCATCATCCATCCCTGAGGTCCTGCCACCTCATCCAGCTGCCTGCCTGTGGCCTGTATTGCTCCGTCTGCTTCATCCTCGGGGGACAGGACACCCTGAGGCCATGTGGGTCAGGCCACCTCAAGTGGAGACACGAGGAGCAGCGTGCTGGACTGCAGCCTCACCTTACGAATCAGGCCCTTCCCTTTGATTGTCCGCACCACTTATGGCGAGAAGTGCACAGGGCGGGAAGGCAAGCTTTCAGCCTAAGACAGACTCCAGAAAGTCTGGAATCTCACCCGAAAATGGGATGACGGGTTGATGGGAATTCAGAAGTTAACTCCAGACCATACAATTAAGAGAATTAGAAATGAGTGGGCTGCTGTTCTATCTATCTCATTTTGTTTCTTCATTAATCTATCTTTTTTAAAGGCCTCTCTGTGAACTGCATATAGAAGGATTAGAAAGGAAATTGTAATGAGCCAGCCAGTTATGGAAGCAGCAGGTTAAAAAGTAATTAGACGAGGGAGAGGCACACTAACACAAAACAAGGCTTGGATCTTTGATCCCGATTACAAGCTTAAGCGTGCAGCAAAGAAGAGAGAGATCGTACTTGATCTTGGCCCTGTGGGCTCAGATGAAACTTCCACAAAATTAAGAAGGGTCTCTCTTGTTTTATGCCTTGGCTGAACTCAGAGTAATAGAAGCTGGGAAAGACTTTGTTCCATGCAGCCCCACTAGCACTGGTGCAACTTCCAGAGCTGTTGTATCCTGTGGTGTGGGATAGTGGAGAGAGACAGTGTGGTGTAGTGGTTAAGAGCGCAGGACTGGGACTCAGGAGATTGGGTTCCTAGTCCCTGCCTAGCCACAGAACTCACTGGATGACTTTGGGTCAGTCACAGACTTGCAGCCCAACCTACCTCACAGGGTTGTTGTGCAGCTAAGATTGAGATAGGAGGAGAATCATGTAAGCTGCCTTGAGTTCCTTGATGGGGAAAAAGGTGGGATACAAATATAATAATAAAACATGACCATGGTCTGGCCCATGCTCCAACTGTTTGTGCTTTTTGGTGAAAACTTCTATATTCTGGTTCCTTGTTCTGGTAAGTCGTTTCCCTTATTTTAGGGGAGATATTTGAGAGATGTCTTATTAAATTCATGTTAAGATTTTTTCCAGAATTGCCAGGTTTAAGTCCCCTGCCAGGTTCTCATAATGTAAGGCTAAAAGTATATCCAGCCAAGCCAGCTGGGGATGCTGGGAGTTGTTGACCCTTTTTTCGGGCTAGGAATGGCAGCCTTAATCTCTTTGAGGGGAAGACTGCATCTTCCCTATAATGCAGATGCATGTAAATGTACTATCAGTATTTGTACTTTATAAGTACACGATAGGTGCAAATTTTGAAATAATCAGCATAATTCAAACACACATAACATATATCTCCGTGGAAAATGCTTCACTCTGTCTACTGTCTGGATGTTGGTGGTGATCCTCAAGTTTAAAACTGGACTTGGATCAGACAGCTCTTCAGAGGAAGCTTGCAGGCGGGCTGTCTTTTGGCAGCCTTTAAAACAGAGGACGACCTCTACAAATTAGGACATAAAGTCACCCAGGTAAAGCCCTAAATGGGACTAGGCTGTCTGAAGGACCACCTCCTCTCATAAGATCCCGCTTGTCTACTCTGCTCAGAATCTGAGGCCCTGGGTCTGCAGCCCACGGCTGCTTTCTGGGGAGTTAATGATCAAGATGTGGCATGTTTAAATTCCAGTCCCCAGAATTTGGAGCTCCTTCCTTCGAGAGGTTGGATTATCCCCTTTCATTTCAACTTCAGGTGAGCTTTGAAGGGTACAAACCTCTGCATGTTCAGATTTTTTTTAAAAACCCTGTAATTCCTAGCATGCCCCAACCACCATGGCTCCCTTGGAGGATGCTGGGAGCTGTAGGATCTTTTTCTGTCTAAACATGTGTAGGATTGCACCCCAAGGGTTCAAATTTTACCTAAATGTTGTAATCAAGCTTGCAAGCTGCTCCCTGGTTTTACTGTTTGCCCCTTGTAGTCTTGATCTGTACTTTATGTATTATATGAATATTCATGTTATAAACAGCTTTGACTTTATTTTTGCAAATGACAGTGGGATGCAAATCTCTAAATGAAATCAATACATGCCTGTTTGAGAAGGCAGTGCAGGGTAGGTGGTAACTGCAAAGCAGAGCCGGGACAGATGATCTTTCAGCAGAGTCTAATATTGCTCAGACTGCTGGCTGGTGCCATATTGGACCAATTCTGTGCAGCTTCACAGGCTGCCAACCTGTTTCCGGGCCAGGGCTGGCCGTGCTATGAGGCAGAGTGGAGTGGCTTGCTCAGGCAGCAGATACAGGGGCAGGGCAAATGGAACCATCTGTGTCAGAGATGATATACTGTGTATTGAATACTATGATGAAATATGGATGCAGAATATAAATGGGCTAAAAACACTCCCCTGATTTGTGGCTGTACAGGTTCCCTGAATGGGCCAGGGATGCTCCATGGACCTCCAAGGTTGCCTGGGTGAGCAATGAATGCATCGATTCCTTTCTCTAGTCCAAGAACAAAAGACAACATCTCTTGCCATTGTTTTTGTAAGGTTCAGGATGCACAGGGTCTAACCCCTCTTGCTGGGTGACTGTTTCAGTAAGGAAACAATCTGGGTTCTTACAGCTCTTATCTGAGGACTATACTTGAGGAAAGCAATGTTAAGGCAGTGATTTCTGGAATTGCTCTTCCTAAGAAGCCAAAGGCCATAAAGTCTTGGCATGGCTCCAAGAAACTATCCCAGCTTTTGGACATCAGGAGAGCTCACTGCACTGCCTGTTGAACCGTAATAACCTCCTTGCTATTCTTTTTGTATACACCCAGAGTATGAAATGTACCTGTTACTGCACTGTAAACAGAAGACAAGACAGGAGTTGTGTAATGAGCAGGTTAAAAAAAGAAATCAGATCTTTAGTGTGCAAACAGGGGCAATTTACATATGTGTAAGAACTTTTTTCCTCAATGAAATGTTGCTAGGTGCACACACGTGCAATGTACACCCCTCACACCAGATGCTGTTCACATTTCTCCCTGAATGGCATTGTGTAGGATTGGGCTGTTGCACTTAGTCAAGCTTAACTGGAGTTTTCTGCACAGTTCCTGGTGTGAAACTAATCTGGTTAAATCTGTGTAGTCCATTAAATAAATCCCCAAAGGCAATTAGCAAGAATCGCTGTTGAGGCTTCCTCGGCTATCAAAGTGAGAATGCAGCTCTTGCTGCTTTGCTTGACCTTGTTTTTACCATTCCCACATCTGCGTGGAAGGCTTGTAAATATACCCCAGCAGCCTTTTCAGGACAGGAGGCTTTTCCTCTGTGGGAAAATGAGTTCAGCTGCATGTGGCTGCCTGATAACTACTGGTCTTGCCACATGGTGTAAAAAGGGATAGGAAAGAGGTGACTGGTGAGGGAAAGATGCTGGTGGCAACTGCAGTGCCAGCTTCAGGTTTATGAGGGCTGAACCCCTCAAAGGTCCCCCCTCTTCTGGTGAATCGACCCTCTCACCAGCTTTTTCACAAGGGGCTCTTCCTCCTCATCCTTTGCTCAGCATTGTCTGCTGCTCAGGCAGAGAGCTGGTGGGCAGGCAAGCAGTGGCGCTTTTTGCTTCCCCTTCTCGCCGCCACCTGTGCCTGGGCCAGAGCAAGAGGCAGGTGAATATGTGTGGCACAAGGACAAAGAGGAGAAGCAGCCACGGCAGGGGGTTGTCGGTGGTCCCCTGCTCCATCATCCCTGCTCAGCCTTCCACTGTTGACATGTATCCTAGCAACCTCATACAGTGTCTGAAATTCAATCCCAGGATGCATTGTTCCCTGCCTGCATCACCCGCCTCCCCATCCTCCTCCTCTCCATTGATCCATGCATAGAAGAGGGATGGCTGGAGCAGCTCTGTTAGGATCTGGGTTGCTCCAGTGGCCAGAACCAGAACAATTATCACCACAACTGCAGGATTGGCTCCAGGCCCTGCTCCTGGTAAGCACCAGCTGGGAGCCCTGGGGAAGAGCTCTAAAAGAGCAACCTCTTATCTCCAAAATCTCAACAAACCAAGAGTTAAAGCATGGGCTGAATGTGGGTTGTTGTTGAAATGTGGGTTATCGCATTGTCTGAACTCAGCTGAGATAGTGAACTACGGTGAGCAACCCAATGACAAACCTTGGGTTCTCTTAATGGGTTGTTTTAACTAGCCATGGGTCCTTAGCACAGTTGAGTTCAGACACCTGTGTTTCACCAGCTCATTCTCAACCCCTACTCAGCCCTTGAATGTGGGTTGTGGTGTTGTCTGAACCCAGTCACTGTTGCTGGGAAAGGTGATTTCCCCTCAGCTAGTGTGAAGAGCACAGCGTAGCTCAGAGAGAACAGGGAAATTGGGGTGCAGTGAAGATAATGCCAGCATCCCAGTGAATCCAAAAGTGCCAGCACGGTATCTCAGAGAGCCTTGGCTCCACTGCACCACTGACAATGGGGAGGTCACTTGTATGTTATTGTTCGCTAGTCCTCCTCTGATGTCCTTAAGGGTAGTCTGTTAAGCAGAAGGTAAGCAAGCAACGTTTTCCCTAGCATTTGCCAGTTTTTGCACAGCGTGGGAGCACTGCCCAGAGAACTTCAGCTGTGGAGCAGCATAGAAAGGATAACAGTAATATAAAAATGGGCAAACCTAAGTTCCTCTTGGTATTTAAAATGACCACAGCCAGGGACAAGCATGTATGGGAGTGCAACTCTGTTATAGTTTCAGTAAGTTACTCTTATTAGTTGTTGTTGTTGTTATTAGTTGCGAAGTCATGTCCAACCCATCGCGACCCCATGGACAACATTCCTCCAGGCCTTCCTGTCCTCCACCATCTCCCCGAGTCCACCCAAGCTCACACCAACTGCTTCAGTGACTCCATGTAGCCACATCATCCTCTGCCGGCCCCTTCTTCTTTTGCCCTCAATTGTTCCCAGCATCAGGCTCTTCTCCAGGGAGTCCTTCCTTCTCATTAGGTGGCCAAAGTATTTGAGTTTCATCTTCAGTATCTGGCCTTCTAAAGAGCAGTCAGGGTTGATCTCCTCTAGGACTGATCAGTTTGATCGCCTTGCAGTCCAAGGGACTCGCAGGAGTCTCCTCCAGCACCACAATTCAAAGGCCTCAATCCTTTTTCTCTCAGCCTTCCTTATGGTCCAGCTTTCACAGCCATACAGTGCAACTGGGAAAACCATAGCCTTGACTATACACGCTTTTGTCGGCAGGGTGATGTCTCTGCTTTTTAGTATGCTGTCTAGATTTGCCATAGCTTTCCTCCCCAGGAGCAAGCGTCTTTTAATTTCTTGGCTGCAGTCCCCGTCTGCGGTGATCTTGGAGCCCAAGAAAATAAAATCTGTCACTGTGTTTTTTCTTGAATTAAGATTTTATTGTTTTAAATGGTCATGCTCCATATTCATGGTTTTTAGATAAGATGCTATATGAAAGTTGTTGTTTTAAGTTGCTTTTTTTTGGGGGGGGGGCTATGTTGAAATTAAGTGCCTTGTTTCTACCCATCCTGCCTCATATTTGATATGAGCCCATGTTGCAATTAGAATGGGGGTTAATGAGGCCTAAAGCCCCTGCTAGCTACGAGGATCTATTTTAACATCTATTATTTATCAAAGACATTTGGATAATGTGTTCCAGCTAGTTGTCTTTTATTCTTGTAACACCTGGTTGAAGCTTTCCAGTAGATAGTGAGGCACAAATTTCCTTTGAAGAATGAGTTGTGATAGGCACTTACAGGAAAAAAAATCTTATCTCAGCCATGCAATGTGTTGAGACCTATTTTAACTTCAAGCAACTATCTCATTACAGCCGGCTTTACTCCATTAATTCATTGTTCTAATAATTATAGTTATAATAATTGCTTCTCTATATGTTTTTCTGGAATGTTCCACTCTGATTCTTATAGCAAAACAAGCAAGCAAACACACAGAAAGCCAGAATGGCTTCATTCTGCTGCCTTCATCAATCTTGACTTTACTGGGGGCAGAGAGGCATAATGGTGATCACTGGAGGCTCTGCAACCCTCTTTCACCCCCAGGGCCAAGTTTCCAAAAAACGTTCAGGGCTCACATTCCCATGGTGGGCTGTGCAAAGGCAAAAGGAGGAGGGACTTAGGGCAAAAACAGGTGGGGACAAACTCCATAAAAATACCAGCATGTTTTATCTGACAGTGACCAGCCCTCAAGAGAAGCATTTCATTCTTTAGGATGGGAAAACAAACTTGTGCAAAGCAGGTCTGGGAAAAGGGGAGCCTGGAGTAGGGAAGAACTGCGCCTCTAAGGAATCTCAGAGGGATGGACTGAAACCCAGGCGGGCTGCATTTGGCCTGTAGACTTGAGGTTCCACACCCCAGTAGAACATTTGCAGGCCAAGGAGTCTTCTGACTCCTGTGTAAGTGGGGCTCCTTATCCATTGCAGCTTTCATTCTGAGCTTCAACAGAGTGACTCCTTTTATCTTAGAATAAAAGCTGCAGTGGATTGGGAGCCTCACTGACATTTATACATTTATTATATTTGTATCCCACCTTTTTCCCCATCAAGGAACTCAAGGCAGCTTGTATAATTCTCATCCTCCTCTCCACAGCAACAACAACCCTGTGAGGTAGGTTGGGCTGAGAGTCCGTGACTGGCCCAAAGTCACCCAGTAAGCTCCATGACTCAGTGGGGGCACTTTTAGCCACTACACCAGAGGTGCCTCCAGGCTTCCCTTCTGGCAAGGCCTTGTCTCATTCCTATAAAATATTCTCAGATGGCACAAGGCAGCTTCAAGTGTTGCTTCTTGGGATAACTTGGGTCAGTAGCCCCAACTGGACAAATACTTGGAGGTTCCCTGAGAGGGTGTTTTTATTATCAGTTTTTTGAAAGCAACCATAAACAGTAGCATCTTCAGGTGTCAATTCTGACACATTGGAATCGATCTCTTTGCAGTCTTTTTGATTATTCAGGATTTCTGTTTAGTATTGATAAGATTATCTGATAAGATTACCACTTCTCATTCTAATCAGCTCATGCCATAGAGTTCTATATATCTTAGGAGGTTGTCCCATGTTCTTCTCTTTACTAGCAAATTCAATAAATGGGTGGATACCGTATTCCATTAAATGGTCCCTAAAAATCTCTACTTGGCCTCTTTGCATGTGACAATGTTCAGTGTGTTTCCCATTAATGCAAGATCCTGCAGCTTCTGCTGCCATACAATAAGAGAAAATTCATTTCCTGATTTTCAGTTAGCAGCTATGACCAACTTGGCTTCTGTCCAAAAAATAAGTCAAGAGCTCTTTGTGCCTTACCTGTGTATATGTGCTTTTGATTTCAAACATTTCATCCCACTGGCTTGGTCCTGGTGAAGGAGCCACAGTTGGTACCTGGAAGTTAGGGCAGAACTAGAGTGAAACAAGAGTAGCTTCAATATCCATTGTGGCTTTCAGGCTGAGCTTCAAAGGAGCTGTTCATGGCAGTGGACATATTTTGTGGCTACATTCAGACCCATGGATAGTTACTTTAATGTTCAGACTAGAAACATAGAAACAGAGCGAGTCAGAAGGGATCTCCCGGGCCATCTAGTCTGATCCCCAGCTCTCACTGGCTCTGCTCAAGACATGCCTACTATGTGCATGTCTAGCCTATCCTTGAACACCCTCACCAATGGGGCCTCGACCACCTCCTGTGGAAGCCCATTCCATACCCTTGGGGTCCTAACTGTCAGGAAGTACTTCCTGGCATCCAAATCGAACCTTGCTTCCTTGAGCTTGGCTCCATTGGAGTGCTTACCACCCTTCTCTCCAGAGGAGAACAGGTCCCTACCCACCTCCTTGTGACACCGTCCACAGTATAAATGAATTGTTCTCTCTTTAGTGCTGTCTCATTTCCATTTGTCTCTTGATGAAGATGTTGGGGCTGCATATTCCTTCACCTTAACTGGAGCCACACGGCACATAGTTTTGTTTACCACTGCCTCCACATCACTACCTGGGCAATGCCTTACTGTTTCCTACTCTGATTTTTTGGAGTTCAAAAAGCCTTTATACTTCCCATAATCTAATGACATTTTCTGTCTCTTACTCATACTGGTGCCTTGAAGACTGCATTTTGTATTTTGATTAACAGGTTGTTTTTTGTTCCTCAATAATAACTGGTGCGGATTGTGCCATCTAGATGTCTTTCAGATAGTGGATAAAGAGTTCCAGGGAGTCACCAGCTTCTTCTGGGTGGTACCTGGCAGAAACTGCTAAATGACAGGCAGCGTCCAGCAGAACCCCTGGGAGGCAATAGTGGTGCATCTGGAGTGCACTGGACTTGCAGACCAAGTACTAGTTCTTGGATTTCACTAGTTGGAACAATATCGTACTGACTGGCTGAAAACCCAAGGCTGGGCTACAACAGGTTGCAATGTCCCAGGAGATTGAAGAGGTCCATGGTCCATCTGAATGCCTTGCCCATGTCTTCAGAGAGAATAATATCCTATTATTGTGGGATGGAGTGATGAAAGGCTTATCTCAGAACTCATTGAACAGCACAAAAAAGGAGGTGATTTAATTCTGTACCCAAAATTCCATATGAATAGCCTCTGTTTGAAAGCAAAACCTTGTTCCAGTCTGTTGGAAAGCACATCCAGCCGTATGAACAGTTATCTGGGAAAGAACCTGATGCTAGACTTAATCAAATGTGATAAAGTTAATTGCATGCTGCATCTTGGCTGTTTGTGCTTTTTGTTGGTTCCGTCAGACCGTTGATTAGACTGAGTCATGTGAATAATTTGCTATGGATCATTTGTTCAATTAACTTCACTTCTCCTTCTGCCTCTGTGAAGTGCATGATGTGATGGCGTGAACACTTTTTGGAGAAGCAACTGGACAAATAGTCAACAAATGTTTTACACATTTATCTCCTTCACTTGATATTGTTGTATGCAGTTCACAATGGGATGCTTTCTGCTCATTGCCCAGGTGCAGATGTGGTGATCATATGATGGCAGCCACTCAGTCTAATTAAGGATTTCCATGGCTGGGTGGCGGGCACCCATAATTGGGATCAGCAAGTTGGAGCATGAGCACAGGGGGAGTATAACCTCCCTTCCCCTTTAAGGGAGGTTGCATTTAAACATTCAGGGTTTGATCCAGAGATATGCTGGATGATCAGCTGCCCTGATGGAAGTGGACTTTCCTGATCTCTCCTTCCCAAGATTAGACTTCATAGTAGACTTCCAAATAGACTTTTCCCATCCCAAGCCCAGAAAATACTACTCAGAGAGTTGGGAGATCCTGCTGAACAGGGTGATCTATGAGCGAGGGATCCCAAAGACTGGGTAAGGGGACCTGCGCAAGAGGAGAACTTTCTCTTGAGGGTGACAGACGCTGGCTCCAACCTTCAATGAGAACTCAGCTGAATATTGTCCACCTGCATGTGGCAGAGCTTGGTGGCCTAGCTTGAAAGCTGCCATCCTGCAGAACAGTACTTTTATCTACGGGTTGCATGTTTAAAAAAGAAAGAAAATTACAAGACAGGAAGGATTAATCCATGCATGGCATTTGTCTGAAGTGTCCTGCTTCATTTTTAAAAAGGAGTAATTCATCAATTTGTTAACTGAGAG
Organism: Varanus komodoensis; assembly: GCF_004798865.1. Lineage (NCBI taxonomy): Eukaryota > Metazoa > Chordata > Lepidosauria > Squamata > Varanidae > Varanus > Varanus komodoensis. The sequence continues at coordinate 60,327,506 of NW_025335568.1, forward strand.
ACCTCCAGATTCTTCCAGCTGTATCTTCAGAAAATGCCTGTGAAGCTGTGATGCTGCCAGGTAAGTCATAGACTCATCTGCAGGCGCGGCTGAGAGGGCAAGACCCACGTCCCAGGCATGAGGGCTGTTTGTCAGAATGCCCTTTGCAAGAGTGCCTGAGAGGCAAAGCTCCTCACGGAACAGATAGGCACTTGCCGCTCTTATCGTGGTGCAAGACAGATCCTTAGCAAGAGTAATAATAGATCCGTTGCCCTGAGGAGCAGTGGGGGGAGAATGGGGAACAGTAACAGCCCGAAGAGGAGATAGCCAGCTCAGAGAAGTGAGGTGATAAGCTTCTATAACAGTTTTCCTCTTGCTTATACATCAGCGGGTGTGCTCAAGGGATTCCCTGAGTAATGGAGAAGATTTCTTTTTGCTGTCTCCTGTGCTGGGAACACAGCAATGAATGAAAGAAAAGACTATCAAGCAGACACAAGGAAATGTTGTTGCTGTCTGCAGATGAAGGACATCATGTTTTTAGGGGGAAACAGGATGTGCCTGCCTGGTTTCTTTTGTCTGGTTTCTGTAGGTGGCAAGGGAAACGTTTGGCCTGTTTCAATAGCACAACCTCACATTTCAAATAAAGAAAATGAGACATATCCTCTAGAAAGGGGAAGGACACAGCAAGGCAGAAAAGAAATGAAGCCTGTCCTTTAGGTGTTCTTTGGATTGTCAATTTGCAATGTCCCAAATTAGGAAATGTGTGTATTTATGACACCTTTCAACCACCCAGAAACTGCATTCTCTGGGCAGCATACAAGACATTAAAACCCATCAAATATGAATAAACAGTGATAAAACCTGCCTTGTCTTAAAACCAAACTAAAACTAAAAGGCAAAAACAAAGCTGCAAGGCAAAACAGTGGTGAGATATAAACTGGGAGGGGATTGTTTGGTCCTTTAAATGTGTTGCACTGCAATGCCCATCATTCCCAACCAACAGCCTATGGGAGTGCATTCCAGTAATATCTGTAACATAGGCATGGAAAATGCCTCAATGTAGGTGCCAGGTGAACCTCCTTGGAGAACACTTTCCACAAATGGTGCTCACATTGGAAAGGTCCTCTCTCTTGTAGCCACCAGAGACACTTGAAAGAGGTCTTCCAAAAACAGCACAATGCTTCAATTTCTTTTAAAAACAGTTTTCCTGGTGTTGCCCAATGAAGTCCTTCACAGTTTGCGGCCACAGACCCTAAGGGATCACGTCTTCCCACACATCCTCTGCCCATAACCTGAGGATTGTCTCCAAATTGTGGAATGGCCACTTGAAAAGTCCGCTTGGTACCTACTGTTCAGAGTGAGAAAGACCCTTGGCCTCCAATCTCAAGGCCTGCAGGCTGGACTTCAGAGGAGGAGGAGGAGGGGGCCAGTTCTGGACACTGAGATGAGAGAAGAGAGGCACTTCTCCCAAGGCCAGATTCCTGAAGTGCTCTGGCGGCCTCTGAGTACTGTTATTTTGATGGGCTTTGAACAGGGGAGCTTCACGGAGGCAGATGAAGCAGCTCTTGACCCAGTGATGCTGTGCTGGCAGAGAAGCGAGGCCCAATTAGAGAATTGGTGTGCAGAGAGGAGATGTGCTAATTTCTGAAGGGCATCCCAGAAGGATGGGGCCCAAACATACTAATAAGGAGAGTTCCTAGAAGTAAATACTAGATTGGGTTCAACTAAGCACCCTGTGCATGCTCAGAAGTTCATTCTGGGTGATTGTGCTCCTGGAAAATGATTTGGTCAATAAATAACTTTTTGCAAGAAAGGTCTGTGGCTTTGTGTGTGCGAAGGGAGGAAGCCCGGCTCACAACACTTTTGGTACTTGGCAAAGACCTTTTTCTATTCTCCCAGGTATTTTAAGCTACTGCTTGCTGTATTTAAAATATGTGTGCTGCTGCATTTTAAAACAATTCCCTCTGTTTTTAGGTGTTCTGTTAGTTATCTCCTTTCACTGCTGAATTTTGCTTCCTCCTCTAAATGATCTTTTTAGGGCACCATCCAAACTTGGAGGGCTCTGGACACCCAATGGAAGGCTGGGGGATCATGGGGGACAAGGATAATTTAGGAGGGTGGTGTTGGGCACCCAACTGTTTTGCCCCTCCTCACAAGGAGAACAGGTGGAGACACTGCCATGGTGATTTGGTGCTGTGCCTCCCTCCCCTCCCCAAAGGCCTCACCTGCAGGGGCTACAAAGATGGCTTTCCAGCCCCAGTGTGCAAAGAACCATACCGACTACAAGGGTGGGCAGAGAGGGCCTTCCGAGTCTGGGGTCCGGTTCTGACCTTGGAGTGTTTTTCCAAGGTCAGATTTGGGATTCTGACCTATCTTATGATCCCCCCACCCCAACAATGTTGGGGAACAATAGGATTTCATTCTTAGTGTGCTTTACACTGGTTCCTATAATTTTGGCATTGGTTTTGTTTTGGACACGGAATAATCAATTCAACACAGATTCAGGCTGGACATCAGGAAAAGCTTCCTCACTGTCAGAGCAATACAACAGTGGAAACAGCTGCCTGGGGAGGGGGTGGGCTCTCTCACACTAGAGGCATTCAAAAAGAAACTGGACAACCATCTGAGTGGGATGGCGTAACGTGGTGTCCTGCAAGATCAGGGGGTTGGACTCGATGGCCTTCATGGCCCCTTCCAACTCTTCTATCCTATGATTCTATGATTCAGTATGAATATTGCCCTGTGAGTTGAGCTATAGGGTGACTTATAAATGTGATGATGATGATGATGATGATGATATAGCAGCAACAGCCAATATAATAACAAAAACTACAATAAACTATCCCCCTTTTTGCTGTTGCACCACTGAAATTCAGTGGCAAACCAAGGCTTGCTATATCGACAACAAGGGAAAAACTACTCCCTTTTGCTGATGCCATCATTGTTTGGAGGCAAATTGGGCCACGGATGTGGAGCAGCGGGTGCCTCAAAAAGCCAACCGCTTCCCCCAGTTGTCTGTGGCTCACTGCACTTCACTGCAGGTGAAGATTTTATATTCAGGGGAGCCACACATGGGAGAGACTGCTTTTCTGCACAGCTTCTCTGTTCATCGTGAATGAAAAGCAGCAAAACTGGTCCAAGGTTGATTTTCAGAAGCTGCTGGAGTTTCTTGATAGAAAGGGCAAGTACCCCCACCCCAAACAACCCTCCTTGTCTTGTGTAAGCAGGAAAGCCATAGTGTGCCTTGAAGAGCAAGCTGGTCTTTATGCAGAGTTATCCACAGGACAGGCTCTGCCCTGATGGATGCTGCACATTAGACCCATTAGCATTCAGGGCAGCACACCGTGCGGGTTGAGGGAGCAATATTAGAGGGAGAAAAAACCTTGAGCAAACCCATAACTCTGAATCACTGGTGCTGGATTAAACTCACTGTTACAGTCCCAAACAGAGGCACTAAGGAGAAAAAGAACACCCATTCTGAGCAATCCGTCAGGCACGTGTTGCAAAATTTGAGATGCAGAATGTCCAGGATGCAACGCTTGGCTTGATCCCGCACTCCTTAACGGTTTGATAGATGGACTAGATAGGTGGTAGCTGAAATCACTCATCCTGGAAATAGCCCAGTAAATGAAAAAGCGGAGTGCATTCCTCGCATGGCGGAGTGGCACTGTGCTTTCTGCAGTGCAGCCGAGTCCTCTGCTCTGCCTCATCCATCAAGCAGAGCAGGGTTTGCCAATGGAGGGCATTGGGCACCTGAGCGCGGTGGTCCAAAAGCATCTTCCCTCCAGGACTATCACAGGCTGATGATCCAGAGGCAGTTTTCTCCGATGGCAGCGTGCATGAGTTCAGCAGGGTTTGCCCCCAAAGCAAGGGCCGGCAGGTTGCAGTCGAAGAAGCTGTTCATTAGTAAACACAGTAAGTATTTATTAGAGGTATATCCTTCCTTTTGCAAGGAAGCCGAGGCTCTTACATAAGCCTCCTGCTCTTCTCTGTATGATTAGTATTATGATTAGGGTTATCACATTTCTACCCTGGCCCCTTTCCTCTTGGGAGGAGTCCAAGCTTGCTTGCATGAACCTTCTTCTGTTCTCCATCTTCTCTTCATGTGATGTAGCTTAGGCCAAGAGAAGGGAATTGGCTAAAGGCACCCCATGGTGAGCTTCCCCTTCATAGTTAGATGACCTGCTATGAGTGTGTACAGCATGTTCCAACCCTGTCAATAATATAAAGGAAATGGAGGAAGATGATACCCTGATTGCTTCTTTGGAGCAGTAACTCATAGCATCAGGGATGCTCTGAGTTACCAGAGAAGCAATCGTAAATACAGGGTATCACCTTCCTCCATTTCCTTTATATTATTGATTATGACTGCTTCTTTGGTGCAGGAACCCTTAGCAATTGTAACATCGAACCTTGGGTCTGTGGGCCAAATGTGGCCAGCTGGCTTCCCCAACTGGCCACACCCCATTCCCCTGGCCCACCTTCCTTGCCCCAAGTGCTGATCATGGAGTGGTTTCCTGGTGTTCCCATTTTTTCCCTCATTCTAAAAGGTCAAGATGCATTTCCTAAGGCTTAGTTGCTGGCAGTAAGAGCTTTGAAGTAAAATATGCTGACATTTGTGGTATTTTAGGACCTTCTCTTTTTTCCCTTCATCCCCACCCACCACTTCTTCACATGTAAATATAGCACTTGAGCTGGAAGGTGTTCGGCACCCCTGCTGTAAAGGAAACCTTTTAGCAGACAAAATGAATCCAGCCTTCGGATTATCCTGTGTGATTTCTTTCTCGTTGTGGGAGTGTCTTTGTGCTCAGTCCCTGGGTGCTCAAGAAGAGGCCTTTTAGCAATTAATTACTTCGCTTTTATACAAAGTGCATACAATGGGATGGGTAGGTAAGTGTACTGGAGTCATTTAGCAACCTTAATTGGTTCTTGAGTAAAGGATTTGTGTTGTTTAATGCTGCCCCATCTGTTCTGCACCATTCATCAACACCATTCCAAAACGTAGCAGGAGTTGGATCACCTTTTCCATTGGTTAAATAATTTCTCAGCATGCGTCTGTTAAACCTTGTCATGATTTTCACACCTCAACAGGCTTGCTATCATCAGGGAAAGAGGGGGTGTGATCCAGCCAAAGTGGTCAGGTTGGATCCAGGAGCCATGGACAGAAGTACTCCACTCTGTCAGATTTACTGGGATTCCGTCCGCCAGGTTTTTAGGGATTCCCTCACTGCACTGTACTGCAGCTCCCCTCTCTGCCACCCCACAATCAACAGGTAGCATTGTCAGAGGACAGGAGGAGCTGTTTGGGGAAGGAGGGGATCAGCAAAGTCCCTTTCCATCAGTACAATTGCATGCGTATAAATCTGGATCCAGCTCATCCTATTTAAGTCCTACCCATGGGAACCAACACTTAACTCTCTCACTGCAAATCACGAACTATTGGCAATCTCATAGATTCCTACTTAGAAGTATGTCTCATAGAACCCAGCTGCTCTTGATATCTCAGTCGACATGTGTAGGTTGGCTTAATTTTGGTTGGATCATGTCCGTGGGTTTGGCTGGATTGTTTCCATCCTCCGTCTCTGTCCTGGGTAGGTGGCCTGACGTAGAAGACAGAACTTAGCTTGCACGACAAGCTACAACTCTTCCACACAAGGTTGCAGGAATCCCGTCCAGTGTTGCATCCAGTCATTTAATTCCTCCACGCAGTTGTACAGAGCTATGATTTGCATTTTCCTCTGAATAGTGTCATGCATTCTCATATGATACTCCCCAGACTGTGCAACCATGTTACTGGAAATGTTTTTCTGCAGCTGTTGCTTTGACCCTGAGGAGTTTTTATGCTTATGGATCAGCTTTATTGTTGTGTCTTTTTGTAATGGATTATTTTATTGTCATATCTGTTTTGTGATATAGAGTTCCTTTGGGGCTCTTTGGCAGGATGTAAACCTCAAAAAGAAATTAATCTTTTTGGAATTGATCAGTGGCTCTATCTGCTTCAGATTTTTTCATTATTATTTTTAAATGAAGAACTCCTCCAACCCTTTTGTGTTCAAGAGCTGGATAAGCCAGTGTGGTGTAGTGGTTAAGAGCACAGGACTGGGGCTCAGGCGATCCGGGTTCTAGTCCCACTCAGCCATGGAGCCAACTGGGTGACTTTGGGCCAGCCACAGACTCTCAGCCCAACCTACCTCACAGGGTTGTTGTTGTAGGAATAAGATGGAGGAGGAGATGGAAGCTGCCTTGAGCACTTTGTGGGATGTTTGAGCTGGCCACGGTCCTCCGAACAATCCTTTGATGCTCTGTTCGGTTAGCTACCTGCTTTTTAGTGCTTTCAAATGGGGAAAGTGCATTTCGGTGCACATTTGTCAAAAGAGAAGGCAACATCGATTAAAGCATGAAAATGTTGTTATGCATGTATATGGAATTATTGAAATGCAGTTGCACATTCAGGAATGGGCAATTTTTTAATATGCTTTTGTTTAGCATTGCAAATGAGACAAGTGCATGGCACTTGCAAACTGAAATGAATGTTTTGTGGATCCCTAGCAGCCCCCCACCCTTTCCAGAGCTTGGTCTTGAGAGGTGGGAGACATGGACAGATGCTTTATGTTTAAAGCAGCGACTGGGAGGTAAGCCATTCTCCTCTCCACAGGCTGGAAAAGCTTCATCTGTTTGTGTCTTTGTTTTTATAATATTTATATAAGCTGCCCGATCATATCACTCTCTGGGTGCCTCACAAACATGAAATCATTAAGTATTATGTAATTCAGTGTATCCAGGACATATTTAGGTCAAGTAGTTTGTTTTGTTTGCGGCTGGTTGGCATGCTTAAGCCCCAGGACGGGAGGTATTGACAAGGCGGCTTCCCAGACAATTTGGAAACCAACCCACAAGTTACAAAATAGCTAGCTTTGTAAACCACTACTTCAGGCTGCACCTCGGGATCAATAAAAATAGTCTAAAGGGGGAGATGTTTGGGATATGGTGTAACTTCAGAACTGTTGTAAAAGTAGTTTCAGGAAACAGCTTTTCCTTCCTGGCTCATCAGTATTCCTGGAATAGGACTGTGATATCCATGTGGGAAAGGATCTGTATTATGTACAAGTTTACATTAAGGATGCCTTATCTCTGGTTACTGGCTGGCCTGATGACTGTGGGATCCCAGCTAAGTTCAGACTGTTGCCCGGCCCTGACAATAAAGAAGTTGTCATTGTATTGTTGCTGTTATGTGCAAGTCATCCCTGATTTATTTATTTACGTATTAGAATTATACCCCCTCTCCTGCTTTTCCAACAAACTCGAAGCGGCTTACATCATTCTCCTCCTGCTGCTCTTTGTCTTATCCCCACAACAACAACCCTGTGAGGTAGGTTGGGCTGGCAGTCTGTGACAGGCCCAAAGTCACCCAGCTGGCTCCATGGCTGAGCGGGGACCAGAACCCAGATTGCCTGAGCCCCAGTCCCAGGCTCTTAACCACTACACCACACTGGCTCGCACTTATTGTAACGCAATGAACGAATGCCTTCTGAAATGACACCCTACTCAGCTTTCATTGCTACATGACTGTGGCTTCCTTTATGGCATGGGTCCTCAAACTACGGCCCGGGGACCAGATCCAGCCCACCATGTCCATTTGGACCCGCCGTGTGCATGCCCGCACCCATGCGCACGCACGCACGCACGCCACCACCCACCTCGCCCCAGGCGCAGGGAGGCAGCGGTTTGCTCACTCGGAGAAAACGATCTCCAAACAAGCAAGCTGCCGCCTTGTGCACCCACCTCGCGGCGCGTGCCCGCCCCCTCCTCGCCTCACTGCGCACCCCGCTCCTGGCCTAGCTCACGCCTGCACACGCTGCCCCCAGTACGGGCACCTTTCAACTGGCCCCCTGGTGAAAAAGTCTGAGGACCCCTGCTTTACGGAGTCAATCCATCTCATATTTGATTGTCCTTTTCCTCTTCTGCCTTTGACTATTCCTAGGATGACCTTCCCGGAGAAGCCATCACTGTATGGCCAGAGAAATGAGCTGCCCCATTGGGGCCGGTGCTTGGAAGCACAGACTGTGTTAAATCTGTTTGGTCTCTGCTTTGTGGATTGGCAGGCCTCTTTCATTCTGGCATCTGCTCAGCTCCAGAACTGAATTTTTAAATGGATATATGAGAATTTTGTTCTTGTTCGCAAAAGTGCAAACACACAGAGAGAGAGAGAGAGAGAGAGAGAGAGAGAGAGAGAGAGAGAGAGAGTAAAAACCGGCCCATATGTCTGTGAGGCACACATTGCTGAATCCAGCAGACTGAATAACTAGAAATCTGACTTCATTCAAATCTGCTGTGAATTCTCAGACATCCCTAGTTGGGACTGGCCTTAGCAATGGGCCGTCAGCCGCTGCCCAGTGATACTCACGCCATGCTGCTAGGCCTGGTGACAAAGGGCCCAGAACCTGCTGTGCAATGTTGTCCAAATGAAAGGAAAGCCAGAGAGCTACCCTGGGATTCCTTACTGCTTTGGGAATGGAAAGAGTTGTGGTTTGATATTCTGAGGGTGGATTGGTTCGGAGTTGAACTGAATGGTGCAGTTCAGTACACATTCAGTTCAATCATATATCAAGAGATACTCATAGGCTCGCTAAATGCATTTTAAAATAATGTTCTTTCCCTTCCTGCCTCAAGTTATTTCAAGCACTGTTTGTCATCCTCATCTTCTTTTTCACTCACTGGACTCCAGGAGGCATTGCCGTTTGCACTTACCCCTGATGTAGGCAAGCAAGCTTAGGTGAAGATTTATTTAAAGGAGCTTTCTTGCCTAGGAGGACTTTTTCCAAGCCCTCACGCATCTGCTGTGCACATACCAGTCCGATATTCAAGCTGTTACTAAAAATGGCCGAAAGCTCAAAGCAAAAGTATTGAAGTAAAGGCCAAAGGTAAGTGAATGAAGCTGCTTGTGTTTGAGCTGGTGCTTGAGCTTGCCACGAGCTTCACTCACAGAAGTCATGTCAGCACAGCGAAGAGAGACCTGTTCCTTTTCGCCGAGTGTACTAGTTCACTCTCTAAGGAAAAATGTCTCTGGGACGGCAAAGCCGTCTCCTGCAGAGAGAGAGAGAACATCTGGCTCAAGGGAATGTCCTTCAGCTAGCAGAACATCCATCGAATGTTGTGAACTATGGCAAAGCTGATAAAGTTCAGCAGCACCTTAAAAACAATGGCCATGGTCCTTTCCCTCCTGAACCTGTACCTGGGGATTGATGACACTATCCTTTTCAGGTACTCTCAGTTTGTCATTTTTTTCCACCATAGGTTCAGGCCTTCTCCAACTCCAAGGATTTGTTTTTACAGTTCATGAGAAAATAGGAAGCATTATGGGTGCATTTCTTCTGATACATGTTTTTCTGTACATTATTTTGTCTAATAGGCATATTTTGCATGCAATTTCTGTAACAGAATGTATTCTTTATGTGGTTTTTACTAATATATGGATTCCTGCCTACATTTTGCCCTAATATACAGATTTTTGGGGCATAGATTGATTGGAAGTCTTCACTGTAAAATTTAGAGAAGTGCACATTTCCAAGGATCACTAAGTTTTAGTTCATGCCAGATTTTGTATAGCTTCATTAACTCCTATTCAAGTGGAAATTTGAACAAATACCTTTAATATTGTAACTTTTTGACATCCCAGTGAGTGGACTTAGACTGACAACTGTCAGACTGTTAGGTTCCAGGGTTTGTGCTCAGTGCTTTGAAAGTATGATTTTGCTTAAGGAGACAGAAACATACATACATTTAAATCTTTTCACCAAATTGGATGCCATGTGCAGGCATGGTTGATTTTTCTTGAACTGTTGTTCCCAACCTTTTTTCATTTGCATACATTTTGGTGACCCATTTCAATAAATTATACCCTTCATATTAGCAAAATGTTTGTAATTAATATAGCTGCCATTTCTATCATTATTCATTTTCCCCCACATACCCCTAAATGTCCTGGTTTGTACCCCTGGGGGTAGGTGTATGCCAGACTGGGAATCACTGTTCTAGAAGGAGGGTGCCTACAGGGAATTTTGCACAAGGGGATTTTGTAGAGGATGGGAAAAGAAGAGACTCACTTTGCTTCTTCTGATTCTTTGGGTAATTTGCTCAAGAATTGCAAAGTGTACTATGCAGCGCAGAGGTGCCTCCAAGAAAATAACCTACAGAAAGATAGGCACAAAGATTGGGAAACACAGTAAGTGGAAAACATCTTGATGCTCTTCTCTTTGTTTCCTGCTCAGTTGACACTACATTGCTCCCAAAAGGACTGTGGTGGGAAGAAAAGGAGAGCTCGGATTATTGATATCCTGACAGAAAGCTAGTTGGTCAGTCACAAAATCGCACAGCCTTCTTTCCTTTTCTCTCCTGTCTTTGTATGATGAGCCTGGGGAAAAGTAATAGAATAATTTTAAAGAAATGGACAGTCTGAATTGGTCTGAATTCTCTGAAACCATTGAGACTTCAAGGGGCCCTGAGGCTTTGGGAGAAGTCTGGCTCATGTTTGCCTCTGAAACAGTCCAGTTTGGCTCTGGATTTATAGTCTACCCCATCTGGATGGCACCAGGTTGGGGACAGCTAATATTGGGTGATGTCACAAAATCATAGAATAGTAGAGCTGGAAGGGGCCTATAAGGCTATCAAGTCCAGCTCCCTGCTCAGTGCAAAATCACAAGTTAACATTCCCGACAGAGGACTGTCCAACTGCGTCTTGAATGCCTCCGGTGTTCCCCACAACCTCCCTAGCTAATTGGTTCCATGCATGCAACAAACAATAAATTCAATTTCTTTTACTTTCTAGAATTCATTGCATTCAAATCAAAAAGTGAAGCAAAAATCAATGGGTTTAAAGCACTGAGAGTTCACGGCTGTGAACTAAAACCTATCTGGTGCACGGCTGCAATTTGGGAGTGCAGGGTTTTGCTAATGAACAATTATCAGGAATGGGTTGAAAATTTCAGCAATTAACTGAACATACTATAGACCTGAGCTGTGAAATTGAAGTGGCATCGGTATATCTGCAAGCAATTAATAAGGCATGGCAGGCATCAGTAAAAATGGCCTCATTCATTATAATGTCACCAATGCTTAATGAGATAAAATGTTTACACTTCAGATCGTAGTACGGAAAGGAAAAAGGGGGAATGTAATGCAGAGAAGACAGCTTGTGTCGTTCTTACTTAGTTTCGCATTCAAGGAAGGTGTTAGCAAGTTCCTGGGTGTCACATCACCCAGGTATTGGCCTGACCAGAGTTAAAATCAGGTGAGGAAGATCCATTATTTATCACTTCCTAGGCTGGAGCCTAGATTAAGGATGGGGTGTCCATTTAATGTTACAACTGAACTGATGATTCACCCATTCTGGCTAATGGGAAGAAATTAGCTATATAAGAGTTGTTCCGCACAAATTAATTATAGGACTAGTCTCTCTTCTTGTGTGTTCCTGGTTTCGTGTCTATTGACCGTGATGGCTTGGGCTGATGGAATTGCAGTCCAATGACTTTCGGGACTAAAGGCTTCCCAACATTGCTTTAGCATTTTGCAGAAGGCTCCAAATAGATAGTTAAAGCTATGTGTCTCCTTTGCGAACCCCTCTGTGCTGGCTCAACCCAGCCTGACACTTCCCAGCCCAGCCCTACAATCCAAAAAGATGGTGCAGATACATTTGGATACAGGGTACAGATATTTTCACCACCCTCCTAATGTCTGGAGCTTCCATAGAGCCTAAAATGCCTGATTCTGCCTGATCTTGAAAACTACACAGGGTCGGGCTTGGTTGAAATCTGGATGGATGACTTGAATGTTGTGAACTGCCAAGAGAGCTTTGGCTAGGGGCAGTATAGACATGTAATGTAATAAGAATAATAGTGTATAATCACAACAAGAAAAGGCTGGCAGGATCTTAGTTGATGGAGTGGACTGGTATTTTTCAAGTTTTGGATAAGAGATGGAATTATTTTTGTTGAAACTAACAGCAAGGACCCCAAGCAAGTAGAAAGCTAGCACATCACAATTATGGGTGCCTGCTCAGATTTGGAAAAAGTGCTTTTTTCTTACAGTTGGAAGTGCCACAGTCCATTTGACCGGCTCAGAACTCAAGATTTCTTTGTGCTGCACATCAGTCCAGTCCAGGCTGGTTTCTATTAATATTATAATGGATGTCCAACTCTGAGATGATATATTAATTGGGCATACTGCTGGGCATAAACAATCAAGGTGGCCTGGCTTTCATTTAATCTTAACTGACCACATTTGTATGCCACATAACTTTCAAAGATGCCCAAAACAGCAAGTTTGGGGATTGTCCCATTTTAGTCTCACAACAAGCTTATGAAGTAGTTTAGGCAACCTAATGAGTAGGATGTCTGAGCAGGATTTGACCCTGGGTTACCCGGATCTAGTTTTGATAGCGAAATCCAGTTTGGTGCAGGGGATAAAATGGTTCAGTTTGCATGTTACTGTGTCATAACTAATTAACACTTCCTGAACCAAAATGCAAACTGAAATACACTTCTACTTTGAAAGGTGCATTTTTTCTGGAATTTGTGCTTTTGTGTGCACTTCATTTCATATGCACATTTTTGAAAATATTTACAAATGGCCAGACCTGAACGCAACACTTTGGAGCACAACTATGGTCTGGTTCATGTTTTGGCAGGGGAAATGTAAATTAGGTACATTCACATCAAAATTCAGGCTGAACAAAATTTTCATTCCATTTGTAATACTGAATCTGCAACATCCTCCTCCAGCTGGGCTTGCCAACAATTCCCATAATCCCCCATGGGAAAACATCCAAGAAATGTCAGTGTACATCTCGTCCTTCCAAAGAGGCTCAATTCATTCCAAAGGTGCGCAGCCTTCCGACTGCACACAAAGGGTGGTTCTGATTCCGTGCTTTGTTTGGAAGGCAGGACCATCCCATTTGTTTGTTTGGGTTTTTTTTTAAGTTTTATTCTTAATAAACCTAACCAAAAAAAGAAAAGAAAAGAAAAGAAACTAAAAAAAATATCAGTCATCAAAAACATCAGACCTACTGGGTCAGCCCCCCACATTTTTTCTTTTTATGTTAAACTATAAACATATTTAAATCTATGCATAGTCCCGTTTCTCTAGCCAGTGACAAAAAGAGTCCCAAGTTTGATAGAAGTCTGTATCTTCTTTCTCCTTCAGAGACAAAGTCAGTCTGTCCATTTCTGCACAATCCAAGATCTTTTTTTAGAATCAGTTCATCGGTAGGTGGGTCTTCACTCTTCCAGTGTTGGGCAAATGCAATCCTTGCTGCAGTAGTAGTAGTAGTTGTTGTTAGTCGTGAAGTCGTGTCTGACCCATCGCGACCCCATGGACAACATTTCTCCAGGCCTTCCTGTCCTCCACCATCTCCCCGAGTCCACCCAAGCTCACACCAACTGCTTCAGTGACTCCATCCAGCCACCTCATCCTCTGCCGTCCCCTTCTTCTTTTGCCATCTGTTGTTCCCAGCATTAGGCTCTTCTCCAGGGAGTAGTTCCTTCTCATTAGGTGGCCAAGGTATTTGAGTTTGATCTTCAGGATCTTACCTCTAAATACATGGTAATTAATTATGGTTATGAAACTATCCAAGCATTTTTTGTTGTTGTTAGTTGCGAAGTCGTGTCCGACCCATCGCGACCCCATCGACAACATTCCTCCAGGCCCTCCTGTCCTCCACCATCTCCCGGAGTCCACCCAAGCTCACACCAACTGCTTCAGTGACTCCATCTAGCCACCTCATCCTCTGCCGTCCCCTTCTTCTTTTGCCATCTATTGTTCCCAGCATTCCGTAGTGGTTACATGTGGTCAAATATATTGCTTGTTTACCAACATCATCAGGTACAATGCCTAATAAGAAAACTTCAGGTTTAAATGTTAGAGGTTTTTGTAACATTTCCTCAAGCCATTTGTGTATTTTAATCCAATACTTTAGGACCATCTCATTTGATTGGCAGCAACTTGTCTTGCCTTTTCTGAAGGCAGATTTTAGACTCCTACTTCTGAAGTGGCAGCTCTATCTCTGATAATCCTCACGCCATCCTCTCGAAGCTAAGTACACAGTGGGTCCTTCTCGTCTCACAGCGAGAAAAATTACTCAGCCTTCAAGCCATGACAGACAAGAGGCATCTATTCTGTTTGGTAGCTATTAATTGTTATAATATATATTATCAGACTCAATGCTGAGAATGGTTACCCTAGACAGCAAATGAAAAAGATAGCATGAATTGTGTGCAAAGAGTGAATCCATAATTATAGCCTTCAGGGTGTTTCCAGCATCATAAAGGAAATCTTCCCCTTTCTTCTCTATTTTTCTTACTGTAACTGCCACCTGCCATTTCTCTTAGAATATCAACACAAGAAGAGCCCGGCTACAAGAATGGTCTGCCTGGTGCAGCCCCTCCCCCTTTTCATATTCCCCTGCGATGGGCACACAGAGGCCTGATTCCTCCTGGGAGGAGAGGCAAAATAGCCATGACGACTAGTAGCCCAGTCAGTGGCCATTGCTGCTTTTCATGGAAGTGTGTCCATTCTTTAACTTGCGCTGTGTGAAGAAACACTTCCTTTTCTCTGCTCTAAATCTCTCTCCATTTAGCTTCATGTCTGAGTTCCAATATTATGAGCAAGGGGGCAGGGGGGAGCCCATGCATTTTAATGGGTTTAATTAATTAAAAGATTCTTTACCCTGCTCTTCAGCCAAAAGGACTCCCAGAGCAGTGATAACCCAAGAGGGTCTCCTGCCAAAACAAAAAGAAAAAAGGAGGGAGGAGGAAAAATGTAGGCGGAGAAGGGATGAGGCTGATTAACCTCCCAGACTAATCCATGATGCTGCACCCGGAAGCTGTATGTGGGCATGGGTGTGAGCGGCAGACCCCATTGGGCCGCCATATATTACAACCCAGATTATTGTCTGCCTTCTCCAAAGCCTAAAACTTTCACTGACCTAAAGAGGACTAAGTCTAGCTTTGTGGAGGTGGTGTGAGACACTGAAAGAGGGGCGCTTGAAGTGCAAACTCCGGTATTTTTTGGTTCCAGGACTTCAGGCTGTGTCCTGCCTGAACGTGGTTCATGCTGCGCAACTCCCTGGTCCTCTGGAAGCATCCTTGCTCCTCACTGTGATCAGGCCAGGGCACTGGGGGGGCAGCTTCTCCACCTCTGTTTCAGCTCTTGGATATCAGCTTCCTATCTTGCTTTCCATTTTGCTCCAGAAATCCAGCAGGGACTTGTTTTTATAGTGGGACTGAACATTTACTCGGACATCCTGTTTCCTGCAGAGGCTTGGAAAATCCAGGCACACAATAAACCGATCTGAGCCACACTTCAGTCCCAGAAATGTGGCAATGGATGAGGAGCCCCACTGATACAGGGTCTCCACCCTTTTCTGCTTATAGATACCTTTATTATCCTTGCCCATCTTTCCTCCCTCCTGAAATTTGGGACTTTACCTCTTATCAGCCCTAGCCAAAATGGCGATGGTCAAGGATGCTGGGAGTTGTAATCCAAAAAACCTGAAGACGACTGGGTTGGGGAAGGTGGCCTCTGCCTTTTCTCCTTTCCTTCTCCTCATCGCTTTTTGGCTCCTTTCTCAATGAATAATCCCTTGGGTTATGCAGGCCAGGAAGTGCCAACAATGTACACTGGTGATACTAGATTAGTCCTCTTGATAATAACGCATTCAAAAGGATGGGTCCCCCAAAAATCAAAGGGACGATTTAACACCATTGTGCATAGTAACTCCTGCAGTTTCTTGCCAAGTGAAGATCTTACGAAGCATCACCCTTAAGAAGTGATGCTTTTGATTGTGCAAAAGTCAAAGCTATTAACCTGCTGCCTGCAGCAGCAACGAGTTGAGCATGCCACCTCCTCATTAGCAGCTGTCTCAGAAGCTGTAAAATTACCCCCAAACAACAAACCCCAAAGACCAGACTTCTAATTTGTGCTCAATTAGGAAGCACCAGTACATTTACATTAAGGAGCTTTGAAAGAGCAATCACTTGCGGCACACATGATATAATTAACGGTGCGTGGCAGTGTGACATGCTGCACTGAAGAACCGTAGCTCTTTCTTGGAAACAGGGAGGTGCTTTACAGGGGACTCTTAGCAGAGGCAGGGGCTAGAGTTTAGCACAGCCAAGGTCATTCTCATCCATGCAATCCTGAGCCCCGATGTGCCATCCAAAACATGCTCGCTGACCACACGGAGTGGGAGGCAGGTCCTGTCCCCAAATAGCACATGTTCAGCAGGAGGAACGAAAAAGGCTTGCTGTGCATTCACTGAGTGCCCTCCACCTGTCCTGGAGACAGGATGATGGGAGCTGCAGCCCGACACATCTGGACAGCAACATGCTGAGGAGAGCTGCATTAAACGGTAGCACCCACAATGAATTGTAGCTCCTGCTGGCAAGGGCCAAAAGCACTGATTTGAAAGCTGTAGTAAGACGTTGTGTCCTTGCTAGTGTATATGCCAAGCATGGGACTTTGCCTATGTATTGAAGGATGCGGGAAGGAGAAGTCAGTGCAGACACCTCACTGGGTAGGCATCCTGAATTCCAGATGGGCTCATTGAGTCCTGCTCCTTGCTGTCTGCT
The DNA here is from genome assembly GCF_004798865.1 of Varanus komodoensis. Lineage (NCBI taxonomy): Eukaryota > Metazoa > Chordata > Lepidosauria > Squamata > Varanidae > Varanus > Varanus komodoensis. Next base: position 60,344,107 of record NW_025335568.1, read on the forward strand.
CGTCTGTTGCACCATCAGCAATCAAGGCAGCAGAACGAGGAAGGGTGATGGTAGCGCCAAGGGAGTGTCCGGACAAGATAACAGTCCCACCGTCAGATGTCCTAGCTCTTTAGATGTTTCTCAGTTTGTAAAGAGCCACAACTCCTGGGAAGGGGAAATCCAACCGCAGAGTCAGGGGAAGGTCTTGTCGCTTATCTAGTGGAAGCCCCTGCCTGGTGCAGAACCTGTAGAACTAGAGACTCCTCAGTGCACAGCTGCCCAGCCTCAGCTTGGTGGCTTCCAGGGAGGGAGAGTCCAGCACGCTGCAGTCTGGGTTCACTTCCCGAATGGCTTTTATCATCAGTACATTTATGTGTTAATTTATTTGCATCTGCCTTCCTGCAATGCTCAAGCGCAAGACAACTAACAAAATAGACTGGATATCAAAACAAACATTTTAATTAAAACATGACAGAAAAACAAATTGAATTAAAACCACAACAATGAAAAGAAGGAAACAGCTCTGACCTGCCAAATCCCCTTCAAAAACAAACAAGCTCACAAGCCAAAGCACTGCCTGAATAAAAATCTCTCTGTCTGTTGTTGGAAGGACAACTGATGTCTTGTGTGGATTGTGCTGAAAAGTGAGTTGTTGTTAAATCATAGGTTGTATTATCTGAACCCAGCTGCTCTAAAAAATCATAGCTTGTTAACCATGAACAGCCCATGAAAAGAACTCATGGTTTGTTGCTGGCTTGTGAAGTGTGGGTTGTCCACCATGGTTTGTTCTCTCAGCTGGTCTCAGACTACTTGATAACCCATGTTTCATCAACAACCCACAGTTCAAAGACAACCTCTATTCAAGTTTTATTGTGTTTTCTGAACCCAGTCTTTGCATTTTTTAAAAATGTGGCAGCTGTTCAGGGTGTTGAACCTCCTTCAGCCAAATGGCCAAATCCCATTTTGAAGAACTTTGCAGGCTGCATTTCTGTGCTGGATGATGCTGAAGGCAAAAAGGGGTGGACCCAAAATATCAGACATAGCAGCATATTTTAGCTTAAAGCTGTTACTGCCAGCAACCTGGCCTGCTGGTCTGGGTGCACCAACACTGCATAAAAGCTTCCATGTGATCAGAAAACCTGCATGCATGAATGAATATGCTATATGGGCAAAAGCCCATCTTCAAGGGGCTTCTTCTCCTCTGTCCACCCGGCTTGTCAAGACGCCCACCTTCCAGGTTTCATTCATTCACCATTTCTTCAAGATGCCACCTGAAGGTGCATTACTGAATTCGATGGCTGCAAAACTGCAAGAAGACTAAGGTGGGAGGAAGAAATTTGTTTCATTCATACTAGAATACAAACACATCTAATTTCACACTTTGAAATTGAAATTCATTTATCCTTTCAAATATGCCCTTTTATCAATTTTCACAGTGGTGTTCTCTAATCAGGCATGCCTAGCAGGGAAAGGTGTGGCCAAATACGAATCATATGAGGAAAATTGCTTTCAAACATATTTAAAAATACAAAAGTGTAGGTAATAAGCCAAATGTGCATTAAGACACTTATACATTTTCAGGCAAACTTTAAAAAAAAATCACAGTTCACAATGTGCCAGACTTAAGACTCCAGAAATCCTCAAAGTCTAAAAGGAACCAAATTTATGTTTGGGAAAAAGAGACAAACCAAAATGGCCAGATCTGTCCTTTTCTAAACAAGAGACATTACACTCTTGCATGCCACCTAGAGAGTCTATGTAAACTACTTGACAGCTTATAAACAAACAAACAAACAAATAATTGTGCAGGTATGAAGCATTTTGCCATAAATATAAAGGACTTGCTGCTATTGCATCCTGCCACCAAGTACTCTTTATATATTGCAGTAAATAGCTGAAAAATGCAACAGACACAAATCTCCTTCTGGAATGGTTGCAGGCTTGGCCTCAAATCATTTATTTATTTATTGTATGTGTAGTTATTGTATTTATAAGCCCCCCAAAGCCCAGTGGGCTTTCTGGGCAGCTTACAAAAAAACAGGAAAAACAATAACAAAACAACAGTTAAAAGCATACATCCAATTAAAACAAAACAAAAACTAACCATCATCAAAAATTACAACAAAGCATAATGTAACAGACATTAAAACAATGATAGGAGCAGTAGCTACTGAAATACCTGATTGAATAAAAATGTTTTCACCTGGCGCCGAAAAGGTAGCAGTGATGGCACCAGGGGCAGCTCCTTGGGGAGGGTGACCATAAGCGAGGTGCAATTGCCGAGAAGGCCCTTCTGCTGGCCATCTTACCCCTCCCCTCCTTGGAGGATGGTTCACAGAGAGGGACCTCTGTCTAAGATCTCAGTGACTGGGAAGGGATGTATGAAGAAAGGCATTCCTCTCATCTATCCTGGCCCCAAGTCATTTAGGGCTTTACATGTAGTATCAAGTTTAGAAATACAAAATAAAATGAAAAGATGAGGGATATAGCTTGTCAGACCTAAGCCATAAGAAGTTATCCAAGATGAGTAAAGAGCCAGGGAGGTGAAGAATAAGTTAGAAGTCAAGGTCAACCAAAGAAACACACTAGACCTCACATAGACCTTCATACTCAGGTGAGGCCTACTTAAAACAGGAAGGACTTTTAAGGCCATTCTTAATCAGGAAGGTCCAATAGTCACCATGGGTAGGAGTGACTCATTCAGAACTTGAGTGTAACCTGTTGGATTGATACCCAGGGCAGGAGTAAAAAGTCTTCTGTTTCTCTCTCTCCATCTACCATGTGGCACATAACAGAGCCAATGATTCTTGTGCTGGGGCTATTTTCACTGGGCATTTCATGCATGTCTTGATTCTTTCAGGAGTGCTTAATCACAATTTTTCTTTGAATTAGTATGGCAGGGAAGTTATTTCTAATAAGCAAGAATGGTGCTGCATCATTATCCCAATTAAGTGTCAGCTGAGCTAGGATTATGTTAATTTCATCATCCTCAAAGCACTTCAGCAACACCGAAGTCAATATTATTGACACTAAACTTTTTGGATCAAAACGGTGATCCAGGCAGTGGCAAAATAGGGAAATCCTGCTCCAAACACACCGCAGTCACACTTCACAACATGTTGGCTTCAGGCATTTTTTGATGCTCAAAGGCCATGAGTCACTGAGCAAATTACTAGCTTCACACAACATGGCGAAGAGTCCTGCATGGTTTCTGCAGCATGCAGATTTTTTACCGGTCAGATGATTAGGTTATCTGGGCAGTGCTCTGGCCCCACAGAGATTTTTATTAAATGAAATTAAACAGTTTCACCATGATTTGCCCCTTCTCCATACACTATTTTCATGCCATCTCCCTGGTGCATCTGCTGCTAGGGAGTTGAGGGCAACAGAGACTGAAGGCTAGAAGGAGCTGTTCTTGCCAGGGCACTCTATGGTGTTTCCATGCCAACCATGGTAAAATGGCAGTCCTGGGTCTCAACAGCCAGAGAAGCCACGGTGAATCATGAACACCTTAGAACAGATTCAGAAAACTAATCCTACCATGTAGGAACTCGGGAAATGGGTCCTGAGAATGCAACAGGCCCACAATGCTAAGATTTCGCCATGGCCTCTTGTGTCTTGTGAACGTACTCTGTGAGCCACTGCAGAGGTGAAGACATGCAAAATGGAGGCAGACTCACAGAACTGTAACACCTGAAGACCTCAAGAGGTCATCTTAGCTTACTCTTCCCAACCTCATCCCCTCCAGATGTATAGGACTGCGATTTCCACCATGTCTGGTAAGTATGGACAACTGCTGGGGTTGACTGCGATTGTAGTCCAAGGCATCTGGACCAGATAAGGGGGAACTGCCTCCGTCCAGCCCTGTGCCCAGCAGCACCACCCAGACACCAGGCCCCACCCAAAGGAAAATGCTAATGCCATCTTACAGCTGCATTCAACTCTGTTTTAGTAGCCCTGCTTCCTTCCTCCTTTAAAGGGCCTTGTTGGCAATTGTTGACCATCTCTCTCTCTCTCATTGAAATAAGTGGGCTTAGACTGGATTGTTCTCATAATTTTTCCTGGGCAGGGAGATTGTGTGTCTCTGTTGTTTGACTTTTTTTTAAAGGATTGAATGTAAGTCATATGATTGATACACATGATGGACACAGTTCCAGACTGGTGCAGTCCTGGAGCAGTTCTGACAGAAGTTCTGCTGTCTGTGTTGCCTAACTTTCTCAGGCCCAAAGCGGCCATTAGGCATCAATGGAAGCAGAGAGCCTGATCATGGATTTGGTTGGTTGGTTTTGCCTATCAGCAAATGGGGTGGAGGACTTCTCATGCCATAGAATTAACGACTCTCTTCATGCTGCTTGAAAACCATTCTCATTGCACTGCCAGCCACAAAGACACCAATGATGGATGTTCTGTCTTCCAATACCAGCACTATTAATCTCCATGGCTTCCAAAAGAGACAAGGGTACTATTTAAAGAACGGCTGAGTATTTCGGTTCTTAAGTGCACATGTCAGGGTTATAGCTTGCCATATCTTACTGGGAGGCTGTCTTGTCCCTTGCAGTTTTGACTCCCGTCAATTAACCAGTAGGGTTGACTAATGGCAAAAGAAGAACTGCTTGCAGGCCTGTAACAGGACACAGTAGAAGCACCCTCTGATAATGTCATCTTGATTGTCCTTTCTGCCTCATTTGGGTTTCCAGGAAGGAAAGAAGGGGGATTTTGTGTTTCCCAGTATGACCTCAGTTTGAAAAATGAACCAATAAATGTAGGAAAGTTAGAGCAGCTTTCATGTTCAACTCTGGAGCTCCGCAAGGGAACAGAACTTGACAGCTGTCAGAAATTTATCTCTTTCTCTCTTTTCTCTAGCTTGCTAGCAGAATGAGTATTTTGAGAGCCCAGATGTGGAAGACATAAGCTGAAGACAGAAAATAGTCTTTCAGAGAGTTAAAAGTGGATTGGAAATGCCACTGCTTCCTAAGCCTGCGAACATGTGGGTTATCTTTTGTCCTCCTGTCATTGAACCTTCTAAGGGAGCTTCAGCTATTAGGTGGTATAGAAATGGAAATAATAATACAGGCAGTCCCTGAGATATGTACACCCTGGTTACGAACAGCCGTACTTACAAACTGCCATAAAGCCTTTGAATCTTTAAAAAAACCTGCAGAAAATCATCATTACCAGAGAGAGAGAGAGAGAGAGAGAGAGAGAGAGAGAGAGAGAGGGAGGAAGCAAGTGGGGAGTGAAGGAGGCTTCCAAAGCAAGCCTTCCTGCCCTGCCCATCCAGAGGAAAATCCCTCCAGTGTTTCCTTGCTGCAAAGAGGAGGCACTGGTGAGTTTGGGCAGGGGAGAAGGGCTACATATTAATGGTTTTTCCACTTTCACAGGGGTTCCAGGGGTCCTAACCCCCTCAATGTGGAGGGTCAACTGTATATGATCCAACCTACATACAAATTGAATTTAAAGATGAATTTCTCTGGGACAGAACTCATTCATAACCTGAGGACTGCCTGTAATAATAATTTAGACCACATCGGACCATTGGTCCATGTAGACCAATACTGCCTGCTCTGAATGGCAGCAGCTTTCCTGTGCTTCAGGTAGGGGCAACGCCAAGGGTAGCTGTGGCTGGGAGGCCAAGGGGCCACACTTCCGCAGGGGCCCCCTGACAGGAGCCCACTGGAGTTGCTCTCGCTCTTCAGCCTTGCAGGTCGCTTGTGCGGCTGCCTCTTGCTCTGACCCAGTGGTGCTGAAGAGCAGCAGAAGATGCCCTTGCCTGCTTCTCTGCCAGTCAAGCAAGGAAGAGGAAGCAGCGGTGAGAAAGAGGATGAGAAGCAAAGCAGCTGAAGACGATGGCAGGTAGAACATAGACTCGTAGAGGGAGGTAAGCCATGGTAGATGTCCTGCCAAAGAGCCCCCAGAAACCTGGAAGCACTGGCACTGGATTCAGGGAGGTCTCCAGACCACCTGCCACCTGGTCCTTGTCCCTGCGGGGTCTTCTGCATGCAACCCACAAGCTAATGGTCCTCCCTGCTTCCACTCAAACCGGTTTTGTAATAATTAAGGATGGGTGAGTATTTTGTTTTTGTTAGGAACATACCAACACTCAGAGATATTTTCACTTTGGGAATGGAAAGGTCTGGAGAGTTTAAAAATCCAAATGTGGGAGACGACAAAACTGACAACTTCATCCTGGCACAGACGAGGCATGCATGGTTTTCTCTCTTCAATATGGGAGAAATCCAAACCAAAAGGTTCATCTAGCCAGGCAACAGTCTTCAAGGAAAGAACCAAACAAAATGGTTACCGCCCTGCTAGCTCAGTGGTCCCCGACCTTCTGGGACATGGGGGCCACATTAGAATGCCCAATCAAACCAAATCAAAATGTAACAAAATGATCAACCGACTGATTTAGATCAAAAGTAAACATTCAGAGGTCGATGAAGCAAAGTTAACTTGAATGCAATCCATTTTGGAACCATATTTTACTGTGGAATCCTTTCATCTAGCTACACATGCTGACTTAGGGTGATTGTTGTGGTTGTTTCCTGTTAGCCAAGGCATTAATGTCCAAGTCAAGCTCTGTGACAGACACCCTTAAAATGCCATGTTAATGTTCATCTAAGTCTTGACCTACACTTGGATTTCACAATTTTCATCTTGGAAAAAGTTTGTTCACAGATCTGTGTGGTGCCAGAGATGGTGGACATGCCTGCAGCACATTTCTTAAAGTTGATAAATAAAATGTAGACCACAATAGAAATCTAACAGACTATTTTCTTTGTAAATGTCTCTGAGATGTCCACAGGTTTGCAGATCATAGAATCATAGAATAATAGAGTTAGAAGGGGCCATGAAGGCTATTTAGCAGCATGAGAGCTGGCCTTCACAGTCAACAAGTTCTCCTCAAAACACGCTTTCTAAAACTATTTTGCTGCACAAACATGGATTTTTAAAGAGAATTTATCTTGTTCACTTGTACTTCCCCTTGCTATATTGAGTAGCTCTTGTGACAGGAGTCAAAGTGCCTTTTAACATTGTATTCCTTTAATACTGAGACAGCTTCAAGACTTATCAGGCAAACTTCTTTATCCTTTTTTAAACAAAGAAGTACTCAGGAGTCCATTTGTCTTTACAGACATGGGGCTCATCCGCCATTTTTCATTTCTTTGAAACAGCACTTTCTTGTGCAGACGCCTTCTCATAGAATTTTTAGCAGAGCAGAAGTTGCAGAGTTTCAATAAAACACGAGAAGTATAGTTTTAGGGGGTCTTTCTCTTCCCTTTCCCATCAAATCAAATCAAATCCACCCCACTCTGGCTGCTGTTAGCTGGGGGTTTTGATTTGGTTCATGGCGAAGAAGAGAAGAGAGCCCTGCCTCTACCCCTGCCTCTGGAATATTGGGCCATATGCATGGGCTAGGAAGAATGAACAAAATGATTTTCTGACCTACCAGGTGGCAGAGTTGCAATCCTAAGAACACTGAATACTATGCGATTTATTTCTTAATAAACACACCACCTTGAGATTTAAATCTATGCATACTAATACGTTAAAAATTGGGGGCCCTCCAAAAGAGGGCAGGTAGAGAGAAAGTGTGAATGAAAGGTCAGCCTCCCACCTGGAGCCGAGGAGATGCCATTAAGCTGCCTTAATGCAGGGTGCTTATACACATCACTTCCTGCCAGCCAAGCCTCAATCACGAGAAGCAACTGGCAGCCAGGGGAACGGGGACTTGGCTGGAGGAAGCTGTGGGAAGGGGAATCCCATAAGCTTTCCTGTGAAGAGAGTCCTCCTTCCCTTTCAACCCAAGGGGCCACTCACCAGCCACTGCGATCACAGATGCTTGAGAAGACTCCTAGCTGGAGTGGGTGGGGGAGGAAAGGCGAAAAGTTAGAGCAAGCAGCTTTTGTTGAGGAAGGAAGGATACTTTTGCCTGAAGCAGCAACCTCAGCAGCAGCCTTGGAAGCCACTTGGAGAAGCCTTGCTGGGTAGAGCACCTAGAAATGTTCAGGATGCAAAGCATTTTGCATCCTTTTAGCAAATATACATGTGAGAGTTGGACCATAAAGAAGGCTGAGCACTGAAGAATTGAGGCTTTTGAATGGTGGTGCTGGAGGAGACTCCTGAGAGTCCCTTGGACTGCAGAGAGATCGAACCAGTCAGTCTTAGAGGAGATCAACCCTGACTACACTTTAGAAGGCCAGAAACTGAAGATGAAACTCAAATATTTGGCCACCTAATGAGGAGGAACAACTCCCTGGAGAAGACCCTGATGCTGGGAATGATGGACAGCAAAAGGAGAAGGGGGCAGCAGAGGCTGAGGTGGCTGGATGGAGTCACTGGGGTGGTGGGTGTGGGCTTGGGTGGCCTCTGAGAGATGGTGGAGGACAGGAGAGCCTGGAGGAAAGTTGTCCATGGTGTCGTGATGGGTCAGGCATGACTTTGCAACTAACAACAACCAGGTCTTTTACTTTCCTTTTTCAACCTTTTTTTTTTTTTTGCAAAAGCAGACCAGGTATCTCCTGTATGCATCTACAGAGCTGCATCCTTATACATACATATACCTTCAACATGGTAATGCACGGAGAAGGGGAGTGAAAGAGCTGTGTGGGACAAGTATTTGAGCTCTGCTGGCTAGCAAGGCACCTGGAATGGCCAAAATGCCAGTATGGAGGATAAGACCAAGAGTGGGCTGACTGAAGGGGCCATGGAGACCGGGAGAACCAGTGTGGCGATTGTCTTTTTTATCAAATAGGGACTGGGAAAACAGCAGTAGATGCTGTTGCCCGATGCAGGAAGAACAGTATGGGTCTGAGAGAAAATGCCTTGAGGATGATAGCAGTAAGCAAGCAGGTTGGAGGGCTGCCCAGGGAGAGCTTGGGGGCTGCAGGTTGGGGACCCCTGCCCCAGATGGGGGAATTTTGCAACAGAGCGGGGATTTGGCAAGATGCAAATAGAATTGATGATGTGAGATCGTTGAATGCAGGCTTCTGTTCTCCGCAGATGCAAACTGCCCAGGATGGCTCTTGTCAGCTGGGTGACCAGGCACAGTATATCTCAGACGCTTCTTGCTATTATCTCCCCTACGTGACAGGCACGGCTGCTTTCTCAGTTCATATATGTCACACACATTCCCTGAGCAAATGCTCTTCCAAGGTCACTCAGTAGACTTATTATTCTTGTCATAAGGCATCTGTCGTCTCCCAAAACAGTCCAATGACCTCGGCAAAATGATATAAGTGCTCCAGAAATGTCAAAAACAGATGGCCTGAGAGACTCTCTTGAGCTACTTCTAAATTGCCTTGGATCTGCATCCGGCTGGGTGGGCTCTGGAGCCAGTGAAGGACTGAGGGCAACACGCTGATTGATGCTTGATCATCATTTAAAGCCAGATCATCTGCAGCTTCTTAAAGTTTAAGTCCCTACACTTGTTTATTCATATATATTACATTAATTTAAAGGTTCTAGTCCTCATGTTCAACACTAATGATTCACTCTGCAGAGTTTATAGCACTTCACAAACAATCTCTCAATGATCCATACAAAAGCCTTGCAAATTAAGTCAGTGTTACAGGCATCTCCATATTAGATGAAAGACTATGGGTTGTTTTTGTTGCTGTTTCCTTTCTTTTTGCTTTTTCTCACTTTTTCTGTATTCTCTAATGGGTTTTATATTTTGTATGGTACTGGTTATATTTAACTTCCAGCAGAGTACCTGTGTTCCTCTATTCACAATAATCAGAACAAACAAACAAAAAAGACTTGTGGCATCCAAATACTAAGATGTAATACCAGTTATGCCATATAAAATAACAGTAACTAGGTTACCTCCTGCCCCATTAGGGCACTACTGAAGAAGATAATGAGTGCCTGCACCTAGAGGGCCATGCAGGACGATAAGAAGAAAGATCCCTTTGTGGTCCAGCATCTTGTCGGGCATTTTTTCTCTCTTCCTTGGTTAGCTTGTTGACTGTCTTATCTCTTTTATATCCCACTTTTCTGCCAAAGTCCTCCAGGCAGGTGGCCATCAAAAATGCTAATACAACATCAAAGGGAAAAGAGAAATCAATCTCTCCAGCCATCAATGGTCACCTAAGAAGCAGGATGTTACCCTGAGCAACTTGGCTTGGCCTTCTCTTCTGCTCTCTTTGTCCCAGACACCTAAAATTCATCCCCAGTTTTGGTCAAATAAAAACAGCCCTGCTCCATGGAAACTGTGTTTCACTTAGGGCTGGAAACAGATCTGAATAATATCAAGCATTGTGTGCATGGATGTAGGAATGTAAGAAGAATTATGCTGCACCAGACGAAAGGCCTACTTCATGCTCATCCTGTATCCAAACACCCTGGATGTTCAGTGGCCATCCAGATGCATGGGAAGCTCCCAAGCAGGAAGTGACTGCTGCTCACATTCCTCAGAAACTCGTCAGTTTCCCAGCCTTCCTTGTCCCAGCATCCCTAGGACGTGATCCGAAGGGTCTGAGGAGAGCCTAATCCAGCTGGAACTGCTACCTTTTCCTACACTCCATGTTAAGCCTATGACCAATGCAGACTATGATGGAAAAACCAAACCAACTTCTCCAGCACCACCGTTTTGCAAGGCATGCAGCCGGCTGAAGAATTCCAGGGAACACGAAAGGTGGCACACGGTGTCCCTTTAGTCCTAATAAAGATATTGCTTTGTTGTGGGTTCAGGAGGACTTCTGCCTTCTCCTCTGTGTGTAAGATAATGCAAGGAAGTGTCCTTGAGAAGAATTCCTGGGTCTCAATGATTTCTCTGGACTTGATATCAAAACCAAAGCCTGTAAGACTGTGGCTTCAGGGTCCCAGGCCCAATCCAGACATGAGAAAATCCCAAAAGCTTTCGGAAGAAATGCTATGGGCAGATTGGAAGAAGGGCACGTTTCAAGAGACAAGAATGAAACAGCAGCAGTGCCTCCCTTTGTGTTATGTAGGGAAGAGCACAGCACCTCCTCACCCCTATCCATGCATTCCGAATTCTGCATTAAGCAGGGGGTTGAGCTAGATGACCTCTAAGGTCCCATCCAACATTAAATTCCTATTATTTCATGTTCACATGCATAGCAGAATTTTGGGAACCTGCTCTCCTATAGCTCTTATGTGATACTACTATCCAAGAAGCTGCACACCCCAGGTAAGCCCCCCCCCCCGCAGCCCATATCTTCACTGAGATCCACTTCAGACAAAGCAGAATCTCCTAGTCCCACTAAACTGGAGGCCTCCCCAGCTGCTTTCCTTTTGCTTCATTGCTGCTGCCTAAAACTCCCCAGAGCACCAGGTCCCTTTCAAGCTGCACCTTCCCCATTGTTGCCTCCCGCTGCTGCCCAACCTCCCTCTCTACCCCCGTAAGAACCCACTTAAAGGAAACATGGGCTTCAAAGCACTAGGCTTGAAATTCTCCCCGCATGCCTTCTGCACCCCTGGAAGCAACACTGATGAAGGCCACTGCAAAGTGCTCCCGCAAATTCCCTGCTAGTCGCTACTGAGGATTCAGCCAAGAAGCACAGCAGCCTTAGATAATTTACTCCAGTGGGAGACACATCAGAAATGCAAATGAGGCTTTGAAATGAGATTAATTCTCTCTTTTTCTCTTGCCATCTTTCTCTTTATACACACACACAAATGGTGCCATACAGAATGAATGCAATCACTCATTGGAAGAAAGAATGCAAGCACGAACTGTGCATTCCCACATCCTGTAGCCTAATAGTAAAGAAATGTAAGATAATGATAGCGATGCCTCTGGAAAAATGCAGGGGGGCTACCAGTCGACAGTAACTGCTGTGATTTATGAAGTTTTTGTCTCACTGGATCTGTTATTCAAGCCATAAAGGCATTAATCCCTTTGCTCACAAAATAATGATTCCCCTCACTCATTTTGCTTGGAATATTTCTTTCTGCCCTTCGTAGATGAATTGTCCAATACACACACGCATATCTGGCTCCCCAGTGACGCTCCAGTCTCGGTCCAGCATGCAGCCTGCACAATTTGCAGTGGGGAGGGACTCTGCTCCAGTGCTAATGGATGTGACAAGAGAAGAGCCCCTGGATGCCATCTGGATGTGCTGGGCTTCCTGGGAGGATCCAGGAACCAGTTGAGAGCTGTGTCCATGTGCTCTGGCCCACCAGGGGAGCGGCAGCAAGGCTCCATCCTATGCAGATTCAAACAGAAAAAGGGTGCGACTCCCAGCATGCCCCAGAGCTTCTTTTCCATCTAGCCATGTGTAAGATCGCACCCTGAGAGAACGATGCCACTGCCTGGTTTCCGGGCAGCCTATGCCCTTCACTCTTCCCTGTCTGAACTACATGACAGCAATGGGAAGGGCCCCTTCTTCTTCCTTCTTTAAATAATAATACTGTTAACATTAAAAGGAATAATAAACCCTTGTGGGGGCAGTTCTTAGTGTGCCGCCCAGCACTCCAGCCACCTATTATTTTACTTTCCCAGGATGCCACACGGAGAAATGAAGATGGTGGTCCACAGCCAGTTGCTTCCCAGCATCAGTGCTTGCCACCACTGCTTTGGCATCATCTGTCCCTCTGACCGCAGGCTGCAAGGCACTGGAATCCTGCCCCAATGTTTGTGCCTGGCAATGCCCTGTTGATCCACAGGGCGGCCATGTGCCCAGTCAGTTATTTGATGGGATCTCAGAAGATAACCATCCGGTTGAGAACATCCTCTGTACAAGAGGCTAACGCAGAGGGGAAAGGGACCTAGGGACCGGCAATGCCACTGGAGGATCGCGGAGGGGTCTGGCAGTCCCTGTGCACTCTGCATCCCCCCAGAATCAACCAGACTTTCTCACCTCCAGTGGGCTGTGATGAGTGGAGTTGCTTCCCAGTTCCCATGCATACTGGTGAGAAGGGTGGGTGGCAGGGAGTACCTGATGCTTGCAAGAAAGAACTCAGTGAATGCCGATGTTTCTTGCATGGCCAACCATGAGCCAAACCATTTTGGCCTATGCAAGTCATCCGGGCAATCCTAGATGACTGACGTGCTGCGGCGAGTCTACAAAGTCCTGCCCTTGTATAAAAAGGCTGTGCCAGCAATGTAATGCCATAGCTGAGTTTCCTGTTTATCCTTTGCTCACTGCAGACTTCAGTGTGTCGGCCGTCCCCAAAAGAGCTTGTGCTCTGGAGCTTGCTCAGGGTCAAAACAGACAATAATTGACATCTGTATCTAGTGGCTATGCCATCTTTTTTCCCTTTTTACTCTAGGATCTGTGTTGAGACCCCCATCTGGATCAGGCCTGTAGCTGAGAAGTAATGGGTTAAAAGCTCCCAACCTCCCATGCTGGGCTCCCAATCTGGGATGAGGGTCTTTGTGTCTATCCTAGATTAAAAATATGTTGCTGCTGGTTACAGAGTTGAAGTAACATCTGGTTTTGATTTAACTTTTTCCAAGTTAGAGATTTCACCAGCTTCTCTAGAGGGAATTTTGAAAGTTTTTTCCATGTCTGCAGCAGCATGAACTGACAAATGAGCATCTCATAAGCTTTAAAAGCTGACTCTTTTGGAAATGCACCACTGTACTATCACTGTAGAAATTAGGGCAGCCAAATTATCACAAAATAACTTGCAAGCATTTAACCTAGATGTTAAACAGAGTAAGTTGAGGGAGTAACTGGCAGCTGAAAAAGCCATGAAGTCTGCGTTTTTAGTGCCATTTTCGGATGGGCAGTGGAAAAGGGGTTGCAACACCCTGCCAAATGCAGCACACCTTCCAGGTTGCACATAGGACCAGTCCTGGGATTGCTAGGGTGAAAAATCAAACAGCTCTTCACCCATTTTGGAAAATCAGATTCCAGCATTTATCCAGATCAGTCTCCATCCTTAGGTGAACCACACAAGTTTCTTTTCAGGGAACAAACAGAAGCAGCAAAGAACAACTCCAACACAACCGGGGTTTAAAGACACAATCCTATGTATGTTTAAACAGAAAAAGTCCTAAAATTCCCAGCATGCACCAGACTTTTAGGACTTTTTTCTGTCTAAACATGCATGGGATTGCAGCCCCAGCTGACTTTTTAGACCTAGAGCACCACCTAATTGTGGGTCATCCTGAAAGGAAGGGTGCTAAATGCCATTGTCATTTAGCACCCACAGGAAATGCATTGAGGGCCACTTTGAAAATCATGGTCCCACAGCAGGAAGGGGGCATTTTTGTGACAGCTTGCCTCAAACGGTGGCTCTTGAGATGCCTGGGAGATTCCTTTCTGTGATCCTGCTGCTATAACTCTGATTCCTACAGCCATTTGGAATGACAGCTTGAATATTTGGCCACGTGGCAGGATGGGACATTCCTGTGGGAGCTTCGGAGGTACTAACACTGTGGCACATAGGTAGTTTGGGGGGTGTCTGCTCTTTTCTGTGGGGGTGCAGGTATGATTACTGTGCATTCATAAGGCCATCTGGAAGTATCATTGATTTGTAAAGAAAGGTTGTGGGGTGGGGGGTCAGAAAGGGATTTGTAAGCATGGAATAATTCTGGATAGCTTTAGACAGCCCCTGCACCTACTGCGTTTGAAATCACTGCTTTCATATGCATTATGCCAGACTGCTGCTGTCTTCTTTTTGTTGTGTTTGGATTCCTTTGTCTATTTGGAGATGATCCCTAGAAATGGCAGTACTGTGGCCATAGGAGCTGTTCCCTAAAGGACTTTGTGTGCATGTATCTTAATTTGGAATAGTTTTGTATGAAGAATAAATGTTTATTTTTGAAGACATTTTGATTTGAAGATGATCCCTAAAATCATCCAATGATTTCCTCCTGTCAAGTAGAATTATGCCATGCATTTCAATAGCCATTCAGTGTCCTTCCTTTAAGCTGCCGTCCTCAATTATGCACCAATTTCTTTATATTTCCCCATGAATTTAAGATGTAGCATTTGCCCATAAAAGACAAATCCATCTTTTATTCAGGAAATAATGGTTGATTAGTGACAAAGAGTGCATTAGACCCATTCCCAAACTGGAGGGCAAAAAAAAAGAAAAAAGAAAAAAAAAGAATGCATTTAACTTTACAGACACATCTTTCCATTTTTTACATAGTTGCAGGGTTCAGAATATAATTCAAAATAACCCTGTGAGCTGTCTTATTGGAACTAGGATAAATGTCGCAGCACTCTGGACATTGATTTAACGAGCATAAATGGAATGACTTGCATTAGAATAAACCCAGGAAACATGCATGTTTGATTAGGATGTTTAAAGGGCGTTGAAGAAACAGTCAATCTAGAATCCATAATAGGCCACTTCCCAAAATCAAGGTGGCATCCTCTAGGAAGCAAGTGTTTTCCCCGCCTCCAGCAGCAAGGTTTTATAGAAGGTGGGATCCTACTTCAGACCCTCCTGGCAGGTCAGTTAATGGGAAATTATTTTGAAAGAATACACTGGAGGAGAATTGGTAGATCCTCTATATTATTTTCCTTGTTATAAACCAGAGTGCAGAACCTCAGGCCCAGGCTGGTTCTCCCAGGGGCCAACAGGGCCCTCCGGGATTCCTCGGGTGGCCACGCTCCCTTCCTTCGGCTTCATCCCTTTCCCCTGGCTCCATCCTCAATTTCATGGATCCCATCCTGGTCAATAAGGTCCTTGATGGAGGTCCTTCTCTGTGAGCCATCCCCCAGTGAAGCGAGAGGGGGCATGGCTAGGAGAAGTGGCTTCTCTGCAATTGCACCTTGTTTATGGAGCACCCTCCCCGAGGAAGTGCTCCTGGTGCCATTGCTGCCAGCTTTTCGGCGCCAGGTGAAGATGTTTTTATTCAATCAGGTTGGTAGTTACTGGTTCTAACATTGTTTTAATGTCTATTACTGTGTGCCTTGTTGTAATTTTTGCTGATTGTTGGCTTCTGCATTATTGTAATTGGAATTTTATTCTTTTTCTGTTATTTTATTGTTCTTTTTCCTGTTTTATTGTAAGCCACCCAGAGAGCCCACTGGGCTGTGGGAGGCATATTAATTCAATAAATCACCAGCATCAGCATCATTAACATCAATCAATCAAAGGGTTTTGTGCAATGTTCCCCCATCTGCAAAGGCTGAAATCTCTCTTCTAACACTGTCTTACTGCAGTAAGAGCTTTAAACTCCAATATGCTGATATTCTTGGTCCACCCATCCCTGGAATTCAGCCCCTAAGAACTTTTATGGAATGGAAATTGGCCCTTAGCTGAAAGAGGTTCAAGACCCCTGTATTTAATTTAACCAGTGCTCAGAATTATCCTTCTGTCATGGACTGTCACCCAGCATTGTCTCCCGCCCCACACAATTTCACTTCAGGTTGCCTAGGACTCCCGAAACCCCACATGCGTGATGGTGCATTACATGCTATGAGTTTCTTCACATGCAACACTTACCTCAATTGCTGGCTTTACATCCCACATATCACAGTTAAACACGTACTCACTAAGACCAAGGCCCTGTAGCTTCCTGGATCTTTGACATGCAGCCCAACCGTCCCATTTTACCAGGTTCTCTGCTGGATCGGTGTCCCGGCTTGAACATCAGGTAGATTTATGCTCTGTGTTTTGGTTCTACAACCTTTAAGGAAAGAGAGTAAGTCAGTGCTAAAGACCACCTCACTCTGTGCTGTCGTGCTGATGGATGAGGTCATTCTTAACACACCACGGCAGCCTCTGCTGATGCTTCAGTCCCATTTATGGCACTGATGTCATTCAATTCAGTTTGATGGCCCTTCTTGTAACCTGTTGAATGAAGCTGTTTCCATGGTGACCAGTGCCAGGTAACGAGGGCTTCCAGTTCAAAGAGGCTTTGGAAGGAAAATGGGGTGGGATGGGGCCAGAGGCCGATGTTGCCATCCAAACAGGCCAGTGGTTATGTATGAGAAATTGATTTCCGTTCAGTTTTGATCAGGATCTACCCAGTCCACACCTTCCAGCCTGAACACAGACTTGGATGCAATCTGAGGTTGAAGTCACATTTCTGAGTTTGCAATGTGTTTCTCAGATTTACCTTGTCCCACTTCCCGAATGCATTCCACAGCATGTGCAGATTTGAAAAATGCACATAAAATGTACACTTCTGAAAAAATATGCATAGAATTCATGGAAGAAAAATGCACACAGTTCAAAGATGTGCAAAACTGAAATATGCACTTGAAAAATCATGCATGGAATCACACATGGATTGCCATGCAAAAAGAAAAGGGGGAAAAACGGGAAGACACCAATGCTTGCAATTTCATGTGGACACAAGTCGAGATGAGCTCCAAGATGGAATCTGGGGACTTGGGCTGGCTTGAGTTTTGCTGATGGGCACATCCCTAAGCTGCAGACACACACAGATCCAAAAGGCCAGAGATCAAGGATGGGGCCAAAGAGGAGGCACGGTCAGTTTCTAGGATGGGGCGGAAAGGATGTGAGGGTGGCACAGGACACGGGCCTGTTTAGCATCTCCTCTTGCAGACCAATGGCTCTGAATGAGGAGCCAAGCCTATTGGCTTCCCAGATCACCTGGGCTGACTGGCTGCACTTTCTCTTGCTCCTCTGCCAGGGAGAGCATTGTGGAGCAGCAAGGGCGAGACTGGCCGGGACAGCCACCTGCAGGCCACCCAGTCATGCAGGGAGAAAGGCACCTGGGCCCTGCGGCCACACTTCCTGGCTTGTGCCCGGAGCCTTGCAAAGGCCCACAGGGTAACACGGCACATACTGAGCTCATCTCGGGCAACAGTAGGTCAGTTAGACCTTTCTGTTGCCCTGCAAAGCTTGAATGTGACCCGAAATCCAGCCCATACCCTCCTGCAATTGCATATTCTGCTGAAAGATTAGCAGTCAAGATGGAGAACGCCTGTAATTTATGAAGCGCAACAATTTTTCAGGGATTCACAGCACTTTTCCTGGGAAGATTCATCATATTTGTCAAAATGAAGCATCTCTCTGCAAAATCATTTCCTGGCTGGAAGGCTCTCTCAAGTCAGAGTTTCATACACACACACACATATACATATAATGGTCCAACAGCTGCAGCCATATATAAATGATTCTTCATTCTTTAAAATAGCTCTATCACCTGCTTCTTTGAACAAATGTCCAGATGTTTTTAGGAACATTTATGGTTTTAAAAAATTAAAACTGAATGTTTGGAATTTCCTGAAAAGGAAATATATTTTGTGAAAATAAATAATAACAACACAATTTGAAATCAGATGTTTGTTTTTAGTACAAGAGATACACAGAGGAAAGTCACATACTGTACACCAGGGCTGGAAGAATCTATTTGTTCCAGTTCCTAGAAGATACATTTTTTTCCAAATGCAAGTTCATTGCCTCCCATTTCTTCACCAGTTTCTGATTTTTTTAAAAAAAAGAGTTTGCTTTTCAAAATGTGTATGTTTCCATGCACATTTGCACATGTTTGGAAAATTTGTATACATTTTTGGAATTGACTTTATTCTAGTCTACCTGTTTCATTTTTTACTTATGATTTCATGAATGTCCGACCATATTCCCCTCCTGCAAGTCCATGGTCCTCTTCTCCATTTCATTCTTGCAAGAACCGTTTGAGGCAGTTTAGGCTAACATTGATGTCTGGTCCAGAGTCACTCAGTGAGCCAAGAGGGGACTAGAACCTGGGTCTCCTGTGTCTCAGCCCAACACTTGAACAACACTGGCAGCAAGTGTTTTGGTTTGCTTGTGTCCCTGATGCACCCAGCTTTGCCCACTATGTCCCCCAATTTGCCATGAAGAAGAAGAAGAAGAAGAAGAAGAAGAAGAAGAAGAAGAAGAAGA
>NW_025335568.1:60362950-60394540 GCF_004798865.1 Varanus komodoensis
GAAGAAGAAGAAGAAGAAGAAGAAGAAGAAGAAGAAGAAGAAGAAGACAGACAGCTGAACTGCATCATGAAATCTGAAGATCAAACCGAAGGATAGCCAAGTTCTAGTTCAGATATTCATTTAGCTGTGCAAATTAGGTTAGTACATATTAAATTGGGAACCAAAGAAATTTCTCACCCATTTCTAATTAAAGCTCACCTTCTTGTTGGCCATTTTCCCCAATTGTCTTCCACTCACTGGTCACAGTAGCTCCTTTGCACTGCAAAACTTATAGCCGAGTTCCCAGCAGTGTTGTTACATCTCTTCTCAGAGGCCATTTATGAGTTTCTCCTTCCTTCATCTAGAAGCAAAATCCTTTCAGTGTGATGGATGAGGCTATTTCTACATAAGCACAAATCCACATGTTGGTGTTACACCACTGTCAAGGTCTCTCTGAGGCCGAATCAAGACTCTCACAGTATGTGGCTAGGATTTAGTTTACGGAGCTATAGTGGGACCTGTTTATTAAGAAGAGAGATGCCAGTAAAATTTTCAGACTTAGGGTGCATGAAAACCCACCTCCAAAGGAGAGGAGAGCTTTGCTGGCCCTGATATGCTTTAGCTCAGTTTTTGGTTGCAGCTCAACAAGAATTCCTACCTGTCTCCACTGCTCCCCTGTCCAGAAAGCCCCTTTGTCCTCTTTGCTAGCCTTGCCTTGAGGCTGGACACAAGCAGGAGCAGCCATGCAGTCATATGCAGAGAGTAAAAGGAAGATATGGATTTTTCCTCCCTCGTTCCTCACCCTGTGCTTTGCTCTCCCCAGGGCTCCCCACAACTCCCCTTTGCTGCTTCTTTCACAGCTGCTCAGCTTCAGGAAAGGAAATGGAAGGGTGGAGTCTTGTGGTACTTGGGGTTCAGCTTTAGGGGCTGGACAGAGATGTACACAGTATTGTTCTGAGCCCCTCATACTGGCTCAGAAAAAAAATACCTAGATCTTTTTTCAAAAGAGCTGTGTTAATGGGAGGCAAACTCTAAGGATAGACAACTTTCTTGTCAGTAAACAGGAACAGCCGTAGTTGAACTTCAGGGAGAAGAAAACTTGTGCAAATATTTCCTTGATGCAGTTTATAGGTCTGTATAACAAGGTTGCATCAAGCCTGTTTGATCCTTGGGATGAAAGCTACTAGACAGTGCACTAAAAAGCAGAGACATCACCCTGCCAACAAAAGTGTGTATAGTCAAGGCTATGGTTTTCCCAGTTGCAATGTATGGCTGTGAAAGTTGGACCATAAGGAAGGCTGAGCACCAAAGAATTGAGGCCTTTGAATTGTGGTGCTGGCGGACACTCCTGCGAGTCCCCTGGACTGCAAGGCAATCAAACCGGTCAGAGGAGATCAATCCTGACTGCTCTTTGGAAGGCCAGATAGTGAAGATGAAACTCAAATACTTTGGCCACCTAATGAGAAGGAAGGATTCCCTGGAGAAGAGTCTAATGCTGGGAACAATAGATGGCAAAAGAAGAAGGGGACGGCAGAGGATGAGGTGGCTGGATGGAGTCACTGAAACAGTTGGTGTGAGCTTGGGTGGACTCCGGGGGATGGTGGAGGACAGAAAGGCCTGGAGGAATGTTGTCCATGGGGTCGTGATGGGTTGGGCATGACTTTGCAACTAAACAAACAAACAAACAACAGTGCCCTGCTATTCACTACAAACATGGGCTGGTTCACACATTTTAGAAACAGGGTAGCCTTTCTTGGATTGCTTCACTTTAGGCTGCCGATGTGGATTGCACGATTGTGTGTGTTCTAGCATGAAAAGCAAGCAAACCTACACACAGAAAGCTAGCATATCAAGAAGGAGGCTAGACATAACCTTCCGGACAAAAGCATGTCCAATTTTTGCAGGTCTGAATTGGCACCAAAGCCTTGCAGAGGGCACGGATGCTGGGGACAGTCAACAGCAGCAGGAGAAAGGGACGCCCACCCATGAGATGAACCGAGCCCATGCAGCACGCCTCAGCCTTGAGTTTGCAAGAGCTGAGCTGGCAAGGGCAAGATGCTGAGCAGGGCGTTTCTTCATAGGGTCGCCATTACTTGGAGGTGACTTGGTGGCACGTAAAAATAACAGACATGGAAAATGTGAGTAGATGTTCCTACTTGAAAGATCTGGCACATTTTTCCCACTTGTGCGGGACATATTATTCATTTATTTTATTTTTAATTTTTATTTATTAACAGTATTTGTAGCCCATCCTTTATGAGATGTCCCAGGACATCTTACAACAATAAATAAATCACAACAAAGTACAGTACTGAGCTTGACGGTGTCAAAACCTCATTAAATAATTACATATTAAAATAATGGGCACATGTTATTAATAGCTTCCATATAACCTGAAGCGTCTGATCCTGCCCAATCATGGAAGCTAAGCAGGATCAGGCTTGGATGAAATCTGGATGAGTACCTTAATGTTGCAGACCATCCAGAGAGCTTTGGCCATGGGTGGTATAGAAACGTATTTATGTATTTATTGTTTTCTCTAATGACACACAGACCTAGCTCCAAAAGCCAGTGCTGATTTGAAACCCACCCATCCCCAAAGCTTTAGGGGTTTCAGAAAGATGCCATGCTCCATGATTACACATTTCCTTAAAAATAAAAATAGATACCAACCAAAAAAAAAAAAAAAAAACCAACAAAAAAAAAAAAAAAAAAACCAGAACAAAAATGAGAAGCATTGCTCCGAGGAGGGATGGCGTGGGGAAGTCTCCTTGAGTGTCACAAGCACCAGCCAATCCACACTCATGTGGAACCAGGAAGAACCGCCTGCTGCAGAGGAAGGCTGGGCATTTCACCCAACAGGGCTGGGTGCAGGTTCATCACAGGCTTCCTTGCACAGAAGAAACGCCCGTATGCCGCCAGAGAGAGATGGGGAAACAGGGCCAGTCCGAGACATTTTGCCACCCGCTCTTCCCCACATCACACACACTCAGCTGGAATGCTCCGCTATTTTGTCTCCTAGGGCCCACCATCCATCCATCCATCCCATGAGTGCCACTTCCCCTACCTGGTATTAAAAATGCAAATGTAATAAACAGAGGATGGTCAGATGATTCTGGCATCCAAAGCAGAACATCCTGGCAGTAAAAATAAGAGAAAATCAGTGAAAGAGTTACCCCCATGATATCTTTCCCTGACATCCAAAATCAGCTGTCTAATGGAAGGGCCTGCAGAAAGATTAAGTAGGCAGAGAGGGGGCCCTTTCAGAAACTTGCATCTGGATGCCGTAAAGGGGGAAGGGACATGTACCACATTAAGTGCCACAGAAGAGGCTGGAATGCTTATTTGCAGCCTGGAAAGCGAATCTTGCACAAGACAGAGTAGCTTTGTTTCAAACCGTTCCCAGCACACTTAAACATTTCATCTGCCTTTGCCCACAGTGTCTTTCCTGTTGATTCTAAAATCCCCGAGGGGCCCACTGGGGTTTTGGCTGCACCTTGGAAGTGTGTTATCAGAAACTCTTGACAGCAAACTAACCCATTAACACTGACATCCTGGCATGGGCGTCCTAGCCTTGTCTCTCTTGGGTGGGAAAATAGTGGGAAAATAGTGCGCTGCTCATGGTGAACTAGGACCACCATGCATCTGTTAGCATTGACTAAGCGTCTGTTAGCATTGACTGTTAGCATAAAAGCGTCTGTTAGCATTGACTAAGCTCCTGAGAATGGCAGTCCTAAATGTTCTCAGGGGATTCATTCATTCCCACCCCCCCCCCAACAAAAATTGCCACTCAGTTAGTGGCGAGAAGGTTACAGATCCAGTAGTGGCACAGAAAGGCAGAATTTACTCCTTTTAAAAGGGGGAGAACATGGTCAAAGGTATTGCTTTATTGTATTGTATTGTATTTTATAAATTTAAAAAATTTCTAGACTGTCCCTTACTGTGGTCTCAGGACGATTTAACAATAAGGCAGTATAAAATAGACAGCATCCTAATAAAATTCCCAACCAGCAATAAAACCCCAATTAAAGCAACCAAATCTTAAAACACTGGGGAAATAAAAAAGGTTTTAGCCTGGTGCTGAAAAGAATAAAGTGATGGCTCCAGGCGAACCTCTTTGGGGAGCAAATTCCACAATTGGGGTGCCACCGCAGAGAAGACTCTTCTCCAGGTAGCCACCCTCCTAATCTCCTTCAGGGAGGGACCCCAGAGGAGGATCTCTGCCCCAGATCTTAAGGGGTGGGCAGGCACATATGGAACGAGATGCTCCTTCAGGTAACCAGGCCCTAAGCTGTTTAGGGCTTTATAGGTCATCACCAGCACCTTAAACTGAGCCCGGACTTCAACTGGTAGCCAGTGTAGGTGGAAAAGGACCGGCATTATGTGTTCATAACTGCTGGTCCCTATTGACAATAGGCAGCTGTATTCTGAACCAGTTGAAGTATCTGGACTGTCTTCAAGGGCAGCTCCACGTAGAGTACGTTACAGTAGTCCATCCAAAGTGGGTAGAGCTATTATTGAAATAGTCGAGGCTGCAAAAGGAAGGTGTCGTTACGGCTCCTGGTGAACCATCCCTTTGATGGGCAGATTGCTCGGGAATAAGGAAATGTGCTAGACTGAGAGGGAGGTAAGGATTAGAGAAAAGGTTAACTGTCTAGTGCCCGCCAAGATTTTTTGGCTACCGCTCCTATAATCCTATAATCCTGACCATTGCCCATGCTGACTGAGGCTGATAGGACTTGTAGCTCAAATAATCTGGAAGACACTAGGTGGCCTACTCTTGAATCAGGAGATCATTCAGGATTTTTCACTGCCTTCCAGATGCTCTGGACTACAGCTCTCATCAACCCTAGCTAGCATGGGCGATGGTCAGGGATTGGAACTGTCCAACTCTTGCTTAGAAGGATCAGTCCAAGAATGTTGGCAAGCCAAACAGGAGGGAATTCAAGGAAGAAAGGACGACACTGATGGGGAGTGAAGGAAAAGAGCAGGAAAGGTGGTAGGACATTAAGAACAGAAGGCAAGCCATGCTGGATCAGACCAAAGGTACATCTAGCCCATCATTCACACACAGTTGCCCACAGGATTGCTCAAGCAGGATGGGTGCAAGACCTCCACCTGCCCAGCTCCTCGGCAACTGGTGTACGTAGGCAGGCCGCCTCTGCTAAAGGAGGGAGCACATGAGCAGCAAGACTACTATCACTTCAGTTAAAACGTTCAGCGTAGCCTCTTCCCTCAGGAGGGAAAGAATGCCCAGCAAGGACGGGGGACCTTCCCACCTGGCAACCAGACTCCTGTGTGTGCTTTTGATGGAATCTGGGAACAAAGAGGCATGCGTGGCAGAGGGCTCAGCCTTGGGAAGCCAAGTGGGAGGAGAGGTCTGGATGCAGGATTCCTGAAAGACAGAAGAGGGAGTGCGAAAGCCAGAGGATCTCCAGATGGTGCTTCTCAGGGCCATTTGCATTAATGCCAGGGAAGGGGCTGGAAGGAGGCGGGGGTGCTGACTGGTGCCCTCTCCCTCCGGCTTGCTCCCCCTTTCCCCCTCCAAAGCCCAAAGGGGGCAGCCAGCATGGCTTTTCCCACCCTGGCTGCAGGGGAGCTGGGGCCTGGCCTTCAGGGGCCCAATCCAGAGGTGTCCGGAAGAATCCATTGTCTGGGAGGCTTATCATGCAACTAGCAGTATCCCACCAACTCTAGTGGACACCTGGTTGTTAATTGGACAGGTTTTAGTATTGTTGTATTCATTGTATTTGCTGCTGCTGCTACTACAGCTTTGAACTGTATTGCATTTTATTTTATTTGCTTGTGTGCTAATTGGCTTATTTAAAATTATTTACATTTGTTGATTTTTTTTTCATTTGCTGATATTAGGTTTTATTGTTTCATGTGGAAAGCTGACTTGGGAAGACCGTGATCTTGAAAGGCAGCATATCAAATATATTAAAATTAAAATTAAATAAAGTATACTGCCCCTCTGGAAACAAGGCGAGGAAAAGATGCTTTCAGGGATTCCCAGGCAGTGCATAAACAAATGTTTTCCCCCTTTAAAAATAACTCTGCAGAACAGACATATTAAGTTCAAGGTGTATGTTCCTTTGTTCTTTTCAGTTCTATCAGGGTTAAAAATGCACAACCCCAATTCATGAAATTATCTCAGTTAAAACGTTCAGCTTAATTTCAATAGCCTGCATCTCTTCTGGCCTCAGCTTTCAGTGGGAAAAAGAATATCTGAAATGTCAGCATCTTCGTTAGCATAGCCTCTGTGGTGTTGCAAACCTCATTTACTGATGAATAAGCTGTCAGCAAGAAAAGAAGCACTCCTCTGATGCAGCAGTAGTCAGAAGGCATGGTGGGGGGTGGCAGGCCCATACCGTCAGCCATAAAAGGGGTCACGAGGCGGGGGCCGAGAAGGCCCCCCACCTGCTGCTTGGCCTGTAGCAACCAGTGTTATGGAGTGAATATGCAAGTTAAGTGCAGAAGTCGGTGGTTACACAGGGTGAGAGTGTGCCCTGCTTTACACAGGACAGCTCACTATTCGAAGGGCTGTCCAGCCCAAGATAAAGATATCTATTTATCTATTTAAAGATAAAGCGCCCTAAAAAGGGAGCCCAGGGGCCTTGAGTGGGTAACCTGGCCACAATCTTTGCTACTCTGGTGAGATGCAGTGTACTTCTATTGAAACTGCTATGTGCAAATTGCATGCCCTCTTTTATCCTCCTTTTTTGTGATTTCTGTTTGCCAATGCATATGTGGCCACTCTACTTTGAGAGAACAACCTGCGCAGAAATTCACTAATTCCAAGTGATCTAAGCTAGCGGCAGCCAGCACATAACATTAATCCATGGAATGAGTTATTCAATTCTGGGTTGTTGTGTTGTCTGAATACAACTGCATGAAGAAACCATGGCTGGTTAATAACAAGCAGCCCAGAAAGAGAGCCCATGACCTGTTGTTGGGCTGTGAATTCTGGGTTTATATCATGCATCTTTATTACATGCTAACCCACAGCTGTAGGTTGTTCATGGGCTGTTTCACGCAGCTACAGAGATGGTGGGTGAGAGTGGCCGCAAAACTGGACAAAAGCACTCCTGTTCTGTGTGAGAGATGTGTGAGGAATCCAACAGGGGATGAAAAATGAACAGATTTCTTGGCTCAGCCTTGTGAAGTCAATTCTGTTGATCCTGAGCTGGCACCAACTTAATCTTATGGAAGTCAAACCAGTATGTGAATTTCCATTTTTAAAATACACCATGATGATATGTACAGATATATCTGGGAAACTGCACACATTTCCAGAAACTACAGTGCAGAGGCCCAAATTTTGCACAGATCAGAAATTAACCATCAGAAACGTAAAGGTGGCCAAGGTGGAATGAGTATATATGCAGTGAGAAGAGGATGTTCCCATACCTAGAACAGATACCGCAACAAGAACAATGATAAGAGCAGCAAAAACAACTCAAACCCAGCCTATCAGCCCTGATTTGCACAAATTGCACTAGAGATACTGCGACTTTGTGCAAAAATAAAAAAGAGAAGCAGAAAAACCTAACTCAGCTCACTTTTGGCTGTCAGGCCGAAGGTTTGTGCAAATCAGCCAAGTTCAGACAGAATGGTTTTTTCAGGGACACACATCCTTAACTGCACCACTGCAAAAGTTTATGGGATACAAGAAGGAAATAGGCAAAGCATGAGAGAAAAGGGAAACCCAGGCATTGCCTGCTGTTTCCCTTTTTCAGTTCTTGGTCCCTTTTTCTTGAAAGACATAGATAAAAATATAGACATCGCAGGTACTGTTTCATGTCCTTATGGTCTTTCTTAGGAAGATTTTACCAGGCTTCTCCTCTGCATAAAATGAGCTCTGAAACACCGTGCGATTTATTTATTACTTCCCACATTGAAATCACACATTTGTATAATTTGTATTATTTGCATAATTTATTTTGCTCTTGGCAAAGTGAGAGACTCAGCTTTCTGAGTGGTAGGAATTGGGGGATTTGGTTCTTGTGTGTGGGCATTTACTGCTGAAGTTAAGTACATTAGATATGCTAATTTGATTAATGTTGTTGCATAACAGCATTTGATTAGTAAATTGTGCTGTACAAGTTATTTTTGCCTGGACTGGGAGGTCCGAGTGGGACATGGTGACTCCAGGAAAGGAGCCTTCCCAGAATCAGCTGCTCAAGGTGTGTATTGGCTGTGCCGAAACAGGTGGGGTGGACGAAGACAGCAATGGGCCAGTCCCCTTGTACCTGCAGGCCCTTGGAGGTCCTGGACCTGTCTGTGGCTGACTTCCTGCCTCAGAGAGAGCACAGTGGGCACGGATCCTCTTTGACACAGCACAGTCCTCATCTGAAGGGCTACCAGAGCACCATTCTCTGCGCAAGGTGTCCTCGGTTTGAAGAGCTGCCCTATCTAATTCCAGTTTAAAGATAAAGAACTGTTGTCAAGCAGCAATTTGCATCTGGGCAGCAGATTGACATCACGGACGTGCAGGCCTTTTGCCTGACTCGGCCTTCCACACTGTTGCCAGAGCCTGGCTACACTCTTTGCTTCTGTGGAGAGATGTACTCTGTTTCCCTTTAAATTATTTCCATCATTGCCAGTTTGCATCATAAATATGCATTAGCATATGAAACATTATGCAATGGCATGTCCTCTTTTATTCTTTCTTGGTGATGCATTTTGTCTTTTTGGATGATACCTAAAATTGCCATCCTGCTAGAGGGGGATTTTAGGATTGAGGCACCTGACTGCTCCCCCTTGGAGATCCCTCCCCCCATTTCAAATTGAGCCTCTGGGATGGGAATGCTTACCTGTTGTAGCAGCAGGGACTGTGATGGTGGCAAGGCTCTGGGCTAGGTCTCCTCCACAGATCCCTCCACCCTTCAACGCAGAGGCTCACACGCATGTGTCCCAGGGATGGGCCATATGGCACGGGACTCTGTCAGGGTGAAAGGACAGGCACACATACTCCAAAATCATCTGTGTATCAGGAGGCTGGGTTAGCAGTGATGGATCCACCTAAAATGAATTATTTGGACTTGGTTCAGGTGAAGGACAAAGTACAGTCGGAGTCCATTTCAAGCACCAGCATCCTGCTGATGTCTTCAGTGGCATTACAATCGTGGCCACCTGTTCCCTTTGTTTGCAGTCCTTTGGGTGCTGCCATCACTCACTCCTGCTCTTCTCCACCTGCGCATCCTTTTTCTCCCTCATCACTCTTCCCTCCCCCCTCCCCACTCTCTACCCCTCCACACCTCTGAGTTTTTCCTTCTGTCTGTCTTCCTTCAAACGTCTCAAAGGACAGGCATACTCGCCATCTCAATCTCAACAGATGGCTTGAGGGCCTGAAGGTCCCCTGGAGAAAGAACATGCCAGCCACAACGGTCCCTTTGCTCCACGGTATGGCCAAACCCTCTGCAAGCACTGAACAAGACCTGGGGACTGTGATGGGGGCCCCTCCAGGCTGCAGAGCCCCAGGCTTGGCCCTGGTGGTCTGGGCCACGCAGCACTGCTGCAGGGAAGGCCACATACTCACACCAAGCCCTCTCTCCTTCCTTGTCCATTGCAGGGGTACAAGAGGAGAAAAAGCTCCGGCCCTCTTGCCCTGCTGCAGAGTGACTCCAAAGTGCAGCACATGCTTGTTCTCATGGCCTTCAGCTGAGAAAACTACATGAAACAAGGTGATTTTGCATGCTTTGCAACCCAGACCTGTTAATCAGAGATGAAGGGAATTTCAGAAAATCAGGACAAAGCATGCTCATCAGTGAAAATGGGCTTGCGTCAGTGCTATTGAGCATTCAAAGGGCTGAGTCTAAAGACCAGAGTGTAATTTTAGGAAAAGAAGAACATGCAAATTGAATGCTCTTTCATGCACACACATCCCATAAATGAATGCGTACACTTAGAAAATTTGCATGTCAAGGATAGGGTTGGCCTAGGATGCTCCTTCCGGACACTTAGTTTTCTAACGGGCACTTCCTTGTTAGACCTTTTTATGCAGTGGCTGGATGGTATCAGCCATACTGTTGCAGCGGATTTTCCATATCAGCTGGTTGGACTACGTAACCATTGAGGTTCCTTCCAATTAGACGGTTCTATGACCCTAAGAGTCATCTATTATCCATTTCTTGGGTATACAGACAATACACTGAAGATGAGGCAGCGAACAACATGGTGCCGTTGCAATGTTAAGTCCTGCTCATGTCAATGGAAAAGAGACACCTTGTAGCCCTAAGCATCCTTACTCAAGGGTGAGTCTCTACCCAATCTGCGAAGAGAACGGAATCTACACCCAGGCGAGTATGTTGAGAATGGCAGCTGAACAGCCATGCTTGACTCTGGGACTGAAATCAGCGAGACTTTGGAGTGCTTCGCTTTTGAAAGGAGGGTACCCGGCAATCTCAGTCACTGAAACATTAAGATTTGTATTGGTCGTACTGGCAAGCAGCAGAAATCTGGTCAGGAATAGCGTTCCATGGTAGGCACTGCAGATGCATTAAAATAATAAAGGAAGAAGCTGCATGGCCTGCTGTCTGATTGCTGACACGATTCCTTCGAATCAGCACAGTGATGGATGGTCAAGTAATGCAGGCTCACGAGAGTCTCGGGAGAGCAGCATGAGCATTTTGTTTCTACAGAAGGAACCTAGCGAGTGCTTCTTCCCTGCCAATCTTGGTTTAATTAACCCATGGTTTGCCATCGTGATGTGCTTGCCAGGACACTGTTTGTCAGAGCACCATCCAGTGTGGCTTCCCGTAAACCTCTGAGGATTCTGGCTATCCAATGAAATGTAGGAGGAGCACAGAGGCAAGGCATGCCTTGGCATTTCTCCTTATTACCTGCTGGCCCCCAGCACCGGTTCTGAGCCACAGCCAGAAAGAGCTGTGCTGGCCGTAAGGGCAGAGAGACCAGCTTCGACCTTGGGGCCCTCCTCCAAGGCTGGAGCTGGGGCTCCAGATTTTCCTATGGCCATCCAGACAGCATTAAATAGCCACACAGCTGCACTTGTACAGACTTCAATCTATTTTCTCCCTTATATGAGAGAGAAGGAGCTCAGGTGATTACCAAAGCAGTGTTGACTCTGGGTAGACGTGGATTCCTTCTTCTCATCTCACTTACCTCTGGCAATTAGCTCAGACACTTGGACAGCAGCCTTCTGATGAACCAGCCCAAATTTACATGTGACAAGTCATCTTAGTCTCCCTGCCCGGTTGGGACATGAGCGTCAGAGGACATTTCCATCTTCCATAAGCATCATATCAGACAAGAGTGCCTTTTGCTTGTGGTGGACTCAAGTCAACCCAGGTAAGGTTTGCTGTCCATCATACTTGATTATGTGGGTTGTGATGAGACAGTGATGGCAAAGGATCATGCCCCCAAACGGTGAAACGAAAGGGCTGTTCTGTCATTGGAGTTTGAAAAGCAGTTAGTAAGCGCAAAAGCAAAGGCTGTGAAGGGTGCAAAACTAATTACTTGGTCTGGGTGCATGAGAAAGGATTGGAGGCAGCAGGGGTCTCAAGGTTGTCAGCACCCAGGTAGAGATAAATGCATCCTTTTTTGCCTGGATTTCTTGTTTTGGAAGCAAGCAAACAAACCCTGGCATGCTCACCATGTTCAGTGGTGGTGATGGTTTCATTCTCTTGGAAGCCTGGTCTTACATCCTCTGCTCTTTTATACTCCTGGCTGCTTAGCCAGGCTGAGGCTATATTGTTGATGACTTACTAAACTTTCCCAAGATCTTTGCTCTCTCAATCCTGTTGGCTTAGTGAGCCACTTTTGCAAATGGCTTGCATTTGGGTGTGCAGCCTGTTCTTTGACGGGCTGTACGAGGTGGCTTGGGATACCGTCTTACGATTGCAGGGGCTTTGCTGGCTATGAGTGTTCCCAGAAAGCCTGGCCATGGTGGCCCATGCTTGGGTAGCCTCCCAACTGGACTACATTACAGCACATGACGTGGCCCTCGGTGACGAGCAGGAAGCTTCAGCTAGTGCAGAATGAGGTTGCTGATATGTGGGGTCAGAAGGGATCATAGTATCCCCATCCTAACAGAGCTGGCCTGCTTGTCTCTTTGTTTCTGGATGCAGTCCAATATGTTGGTGCTCACACAGAAAGCCCCAAAAGACTTAGAAGAGAAATAGCTGAATGAATGGCTCTCCTTATTCCAGTTGGCTCTTCATTTATGAACTGCAGGTTGCTCTCTTTGTGTTGCTGTCATTCTGATGTCCTCTCTGGTGCCGGTCATTTCAGTGGGAGGTCAAACCATTTCTATTTGCCTGGGCATTCGAAGTTGTTAAACATGCCTTAGCGTATTTTACTGCCTGTTATTGCTATTTCACAATGGTATTTTTCCAAAGTTTGTGGTCAATGACCATTGTTCATTATAGTTATTGCTCACTGCCCTGATAAATACATAAATAGTATTATTATTTATTATTGTTACATTGCATTTATATCCCATCTTTTTTGTCTCATGAGGAACCTAAGGCAGCTTACGTAGGCAAAGCCTATGGCACCTGGTATTCCCAGGCAGTCTCCCATCCAAGCACTGAACCTACTTAGCTCCCCAGATCAGGCAAGGGTGGGCAGCACCAGGCCGGGAATTTGTGCTGTACAGCCAGCTCGGCACAGGCACAGCACTGCAGAGCTGGGACAGAGCTGCCACGGTGTGTGGCTATCCTCTGATTTTCCTTTCTGATTTCCTTGCTTGTCGACTCCTCATTCTTGCTGTGCTTTACCAACCAAAAATACATATTCCATATTAAAATCTTAAAGATAGCTCATATGCTTTGAAGTGTCATGTCTAAGATGTTTCATATCATGCCATGCCATGCCATAGACATTTCACATCTTATATGTTTTATATCTTATCAACTTTGGATGCACCAGAGTGCCTCAGGTGGAAACAGGTGTCACAAGAAGGTGGAAATATTGCCTGGCAGTTAGATGAAGTAAAAAGCCCAACAAACCCCTTTCACCTGTGTGTGTGTGTATAAAATGACTTGCATGCTCACTACATTTTGTAGTAGTAGTGGTTTTATTCTCCTTAGAAACCTGTCCTGATTTGTTCTACTTTTACAAGACCCAGAGAGATGAGGTTCATGAAACTTTGCCCTTTTAGGGGATGCATGTTCCTCCAAGAGATCTTTCCCATGGGGAGGGGTCTTTATATCAAAGACTGTCAAACTCATTGCTTCTTGGATTCGGTCTACTTTATTCAGTCACTTCTGTTAACAGTGGCATTATTTGGAAAGCAGAAATAAGTTGTGAAAACCCCGAAATGAAGTTTAATCCAAACTGACAACTAGATAATTAAGCTCATAATCCATAAGCAGCTATAATGGGGAACATTTCCAAAGACTGACAAATGATACTAGATTTTATTGCCTAATTTTGCAATACAATGGCTATGGACCCTGATCCATTTCACAGACCACATTAAGCAAAGGTGCTTATCAACACCTTTGAAGCTGATATGCCACCTTTTGACCCATCTGCACACTTCCTCTCAGGCCTTTTCCACCTGACTGCTTGTCCTAATGGATGTCACGACATTTTCTAGGAATTAATGAGCGGCTAAGGAGCTGATGACCAGAGGAACAGCCAAAGGCCATGAACCTTCCTGCTCATTAATCTTTCTGCCTTCTGCCAAGTTTGCTTTTGCTAGCAATACCAGGACCTGGCTGGATTTTCAAGCAAAGCTATTCAAACTTGGTCATACATTAACTTGTCTAAGCCAAGGTATGGAGGCAGGAACTTTCTAAGGGCCATTATATGCATTAAACAGGATGTCCCCTTTCTGCAGAGCATGTGGGGCCTTCACTTGACAATCCTCAGATGAGTGTAGCAACTGTCAAGGGACACTGAACCCAGCTATGCTTGGGGCGTACAAGCCAAGGAACATCCGCAGCTTATTCAGACATACAGGAAAGACCTGCCGCATGTCTGTAACTCCAAAAGGGATTGCAAAGATGGAGTCTGGACTGGATGCTTTTATAATCTATTGGCCATTTGGAGGAGGGTGCAGGACCAAGCAGGCAGTTTGCAAGAGGCCCCTGAGAGCAGAAACAAAAGGGCTGAATGGGTCAAGACAAGGGACAAAAGAGGGGAGAGCTTCAGGACAGGCAAGAGTGGGGCTAGCTAAGGCGTGTGTGAGGAACTGGTCTGACAATGAAGTTTTCCTGATCTGATGAGGATGCCCCTCTGCGCTGTCTAAAACTGTTCTTGTCAATCTCCCCATTGGCCCCATTATGGCGAATGCTTTGGCCCTTATAGTCCTGACGCAATCAGTCAGGCTGGCCACTGGATAATCCTGCACTCTGCCCGGAGTGGTGCAGCACAGACACCCTTTGTGACCGTTCCCACGGCCACACTTGCAAAGAGAGCCCCAGAATGGAGCCTGCTGTGATGCAGAGAACACATGGAGGATGCTTTGCCTCGGGGTGATAAGGCAATATTGTGACAGAGGCAGCTTGGCTAAAGCTTGGAGCTGGGCCGGGAGTCAGCACTGGCCTTCTGCTGTGTCCAGTACTTCAAGGGAGGGAGCAGAATGGAGAAATTTCTGGCATATAAGCGTGTGAAAAGAAGATGGGGCTGCCGTCTCCCTCCCTGACCCTTTAAGGATCTGTGTGCATGGAGGCCTTGTGTTTCTCCCATGTGGCAGGACTGCTCCCAGGATGGAGGAATCAAGCACACAAGCCTTCCTCCTGATTGCAGACTGAAATGGTATAAGCAAGCAAGCTTTATGATTTGATTGGCTAGGCTGGCCCTAATGCTCTTCAGTTAAATCTCCAATTTATTTATTTATTTATATTGTGATTTATATCCTGCCTTTTTCCTACAAAGGGCTCAAGGCAGCTTACATCCTCCTCCTCCTCCATCTTATCCCCACGACAACAACCCTGCGAGGTAGGTTGGGCTGAGAGTCTGTGACTGGCCCAAAGCCACCCAGTTGGCTCCATGGCTGAGCGGGGACTTGAACCCAGATCCTCTGAGTCCCAGCCCCATGCTCTTAACCGCTACACCACACTGGCTCTCCTGTGCACAGTTCTTCCCTCCATTTCTGATGCCCTGACTTAGGTGTATCCTCACTCAGGCCTCAGCAGCCTCAGAGAATCCCCAGCATTTGCTAAAGTTTGAAAGATTTGTTATCCTTGCATACACATAACAGAAAATGATGGGGAGGATGAAATGGGATGGTTGCCATTTTCAGCAGCAGGTATCTAAACAGCAACATTTTGTTGTAGGTCTCTCTTGACTTGACAAAAGGTGATCCACTGGAGAAGGAAATGGCAACCCACTCCAGTACCCTTGCCATGGACGGTACCAAAAGGCAAAAAGATATGACGCCGGGAGATGAGCCCCTCAGGTTGGAAGGAGTCCAATGTGCTACTGGGGAAGAGCAGAGGGCTAGTACTAGTAGTGCCAGAAAGAATGAAGTGACGGCGTCAAAGCCGAAAGGACACTCAGTTGCAGATGTATCTGGTGGTGAAAGGAAAGTCCAATGCTGTAAAGAACTGTAAGACCCTAATGCTGGGAACAATTGATGGCAAAAGGAGAAGGGGACGGCAGAGGATGTGGTGGCTGGATGGAGTCACTGAAGCAGTTGGTGTGAGCTTGGGTGCACTCCAGGGGATGGTGGAGGACAGGAAGGCCGGGGGAATTGCGATGGGCTGCGATGGGTTGGACACGACTTTGCAACTTGCAGCTCTCTTGACTTAATAATCTTTCACCTTCCAAGTTTGGGTGCTGCTTTTTATATTTGACTTCAACCAATCAGAAGTTGGGACTGCAACTTACCTGCTGCTTACCCAGATCATATCCTGATGGCAGATGGCCTGGAGCATCCAAGATCCAAACCAACTCTTTAATTGCTAGACAGTGATGGATGCTTTCTATTGCACAGCGCCAGTGTGCATTGCACTGGGATGACATTAATGGTGATGATGAGAATAGTAATAATAATAATTATTATTATGTAAAATTTTACAATCAGGTGAAGAACCGTATGCTTCTGTGAGTTGATACACTTTATGAACCACCTTTTTAATACATTTCTTGTAGTCTTTTGTAATTGCTGAGAAAGCAGGCATCTCATTATAAAAGTTGGGCTATAATGAAGGGAAAAAAGCTTGAAAAGAATGAGAGAGATCAGATCAATATCACAGATGGACCTTGATTTATCTCTAAGCCAGCAAAACCCGTTTTTGGTATACAGAATCTAAAAGGATTCATCAGGTCTGTAATTTATCACCTGGTTGGCAATTTTAGAGTCCCAAGAGAGGTAAAAACCTTTCAAGCAACCCTGCACCCTCACAGGCATTCATGTTCCCAGACAGGGCACTGCAAAGGAAATGAGTCCAAAGCAAAAGACAGACAAGGGAGAAGGGAGTCCAGCTACTCACCATGAATGGAACAATGATAACAAATGACAAAGAAAATGCAGAAGTACTCGACTCCTTCTCTGGCTCAGTCTTCTCCCAAAGAGGGCACTAAATGTTCTCGATGAAGGTGTAGTACAAGCTGAAGGGCAGGATGGCAGCCCAAGATCAACAAGCAGGTGGTCAAGGATCTCCTAGTTGGGCTGCATGAGTTAGAATTTCCAGGGCCTGGTGAACTTCATCCCAGAATCATAAAAGAGCTAGCAGAAGAATTCTCAGAACCACTATCTATCGCCTTTGAGAATTCATGGAAGACGGGAAAAGTGCCAGATGACTGGAGAAGGGCTAATATCCCTATTTACAAAAAGGGATGGTGGGTAGATGAACCTGGGAACTATAGACCAGTTAGTCTGACATTAATTCCAGGAAAAATTCTACAACAAATTATAAAACAAAGAGTCTGCAAACACCTTGAAGACAATGAAGTAATTCCTAGAAGTCAACATAGATTTTGCAAGAACATATCCTGCCAGATGAATCTAATTTCATTTTTGACTGGGTAACCTCCCAAATGGACTGTGGGAATGCTGTGGACATTATCTAGACTTTAGCAAAGCCTTTGACAAAGTGCCCCATGACAACCTGATTACCAAACTAGCAAAAAGCAGGCTAGATCGTGCAACCATTAGGTGGAGCCACAATTGGCTGCAAAATCAGACTCAAGGAGTGCTCATCCGTTGTACATTCTCAGACTGGGGATAGGTGACAAGAGGGGCGCCACAGGGTCCCACCCTGGGATCAGTGCTCTTCAATATTTTCATCAATGATTTACATGAGGAAGTACAAGGAAAGATAATTAAATTTGCAGATGACCCAAAGCTGAGTGAAATAGCAAATACTCTGGAAGACAGAGATACAGGGTGACCTCAATGGGTTAGAACGATGGGCAGAGAGCAACAGAGTGAAATTCAATAGGGAGAAATGCCAAGTCCTCCCTTTAGGAACAAGAAACCCAGATGGGGAACACTTGACTCAACAATACTGCAAATGAGAAGGACCTTGGGGTTGCTGTCGATCACAAGCTAAATGTGAGCCAACGATGTGATGCAGCTGCAATAGGAGCACATTTTATTTTGGGCTGCATTAGCAGAAGCATCACTTTCAAAGTGCTAGTTCTACAATACTCAGCACTAGGCAGACCTCACGCAGAGGACGGCGTCCAGTTCTGGGTACCTAAGATCCAGAAAAGCTAGAAAGGGCACTGCGGGGGCAAGAAGGATCATTTGGGGACTGGAGGCAAAGCCCTTTGAGGAAAGACTGAGAGAACTGGGCATGTTCAGCCTCAGGAAGAGGAGACTGAGAGGGTCAGGAGTAGGAGCTGACCAGCCCTGCAAGTGTCTGCAGGACCAGGGCCACCTTTGCAGGCACTTGCAGGGCCTGGCCGAGAGGCGATAGTGCGGTGCAGCTGAGCATGAGAGGCCTCCCTGCAGTGCTGCTCTGGCACAGCGATGCACGTTCCCTCTGCGAGTCTCCTGCACTCTGGCCCCCTGCATCAACATGCCTTGAACCTCCCTCCTGCCTTGCTCTGGTTTGCCCCTGCTCTGCTCCAGCCCCCTCTTGTCTCTCCTGGTGGCTTCTGTTCTCCAACGTCACCCCCTTTATGTGACTGCTCCCCTGCCATCAGACTGCTGGGCCTTGCTCTCTCTCGCACAATATTGGGCTGCCTGCTGCCTCGTTCCTTACCCTGGACCACTGACCATGCTGCTGGCCTCTAGCTGCAGAGCCTGGCCTCACACCAGCACCTTGGGCCTGGCATTCTGCCCACCCCTGTCAGCCACCTACATCCCGGTCCTCACAGGGGAGGTATGATAGCACTCTACAAGTCCTGAAAGGCTGTCACAAAGAGGCAGGACAGGATCTCTTCTCTCTCTTTCCAGAGTGCAGGACACAGACTAACAGACTCAGGTTAAAAGAAACCAATTTGGACCAGACACTGGAAGAACTTGTACCTGTTACCTGGGGAAGTTGTGGGCTCTCCCTCACTGGAGATATTAAAATAGTGTTTGGACAGTCACCTAAATAGGATGGTGTAACGTGGTGTCCTGCAACAGCAGGGGGCTGGAGCTGATGGCCTTCTGGACTCTCCCAACTCCACTATGCTATAATTCTATGGGACAGGGAAGGCTCTAGAATGAGGAAGGGTGCGGTGCCTGCCATGGGGTATCATGAAGGAGCAGCAAAGCGTGAATTAACTTCTCTTCTCTTCAATGAACAGAAGAGACTGCCTTCTAGGAGAGACTGCCATGACCACCCACGGAGCCTTATGGCTGGTGGGTGGGATAAAATCTCATAAATAAATAAAGCAAACCCAATCCCCAAGTCTCCAGCTACTCCAGAAAAAGGAGATATTAAATCCTCTCCTTTTTGCAGCTCTTCTTCAGAGCACTTCTGCAGGGCTACTGCAGTTTTCCAACAGGTTTTTTTAAATACCCAAAATAAAACAAAATGAAGAAATGTGCACAGAGTTAATGGAAGGGGAAGTTTGTGCAAATACAGGGGCTAGAAAGTAATGAAGGGTAATTTGGTTTGCCTACATTAACTGCTCCATTATTGTAGGCACACACATTTCCCCTCCAATTCCTTCCCAGTCATTACATTTGTTGTATTTCCCTTCCATTTATTTCCCAGGTGAAAACAGCTCACAAATGGCTCTGTCTGTCTATGTGCCGGCGTGTCTGTCTGTCTCTGCTCTGTTCCAAGCAGTTGCTTTCTAAAAGTTGCTTGTTTGCTTATTTCTTTGCTTTCTTAAGTGTTGCACAAGCACAATAGCCACTCCAGCACGGAGCTCCAAAAAGGACCTGCGAAAACAAGTAGAGTTAATATGTCCCTTTCTTGCAGTCACTGGAGTCCAGGAGGTGCTGAAAAGTGGGAGGGCCTGGAGTAGCCCAACAGTAAAAGCTGAAGGGACGTTGCTCCTCTACTTTTGGTGCACTTGTTCCCTTGGATTCCACCCCCGGCCCACATTTCCTCCAAGAAAATGGACCGTGCAAGACCAGGCATATTGGACTGCCAAAGACTGACTACTTCAGCAACAACTTGGTGCCAATTGCGCATTTCTGAGGCACTGGGATTCCCCCGCACCTGCAGGCTTCTTTGGTGCTCTTGTTGAGCAGCTCTGGAACCGATTGTTGCAACCCAGGATAAAATTGTCCTCCCTGGTCTGGATGACATGACAGCCCATCATAGGCAAGAACAGCCTGCAATGTTGCTAATTTGCTAAAAGAAATACAGTGGACAACTTTCCATGTTCAGATGACTCGACAGCCCACCATTTCTGGTTGCCCAGGAAGAGTTGCTGTGTCATGTGGACCAGGTCAGCAACTGGCCCAAAGTCGCCCCGTGAATTTTGCAACTGCACTGGGACTACAACTGGGATCTCCTCTGCATTCTGACCACCACACCACACCAACTCCTAATCAAATTCTCATCACAATAATTTGCGAGGGCTTTGTGGTTGCCCTCTTCAGGATATCTTGCTTGTGGGACAATAAGCTGTATAGAAAGTGAAACGTGATAAAAAAAAGATGATCTTCCTCATTGGGCATAAATATTTCCTATTCTCATCTCTAATTGCAGCTTTTGCAGTGTGACAAAACTTGTTTGACCAGCAGTAACAGTGGAATAAAATATATTAACCGTGCATATTACACCATGGGAATTGCTGCTTTTATCATAGCATTTCCTAGACTCTTAAACGATTATCTGTTCCTTTTCAGCTTGTGTTAACAAGTGAAACAGCTCTATTTATGGCATGAGCTGTTGAAGAAATGTAATGACTATCAAAATACAACCTTGCTTTTAAAGGCCCTTATCTTGCTAAAGAGCATAACAGGTGGTACAAGAGCATGCAGATAAACAGATATATAAAAATATGGGAAATCATAGAAAAACATTTAATGGATATTGTTGAACTATACCCTGCCAAAATTAGAAAGTGTTTACTTCTTTATTAATGGATTTTTTACAGGTTGCCAGCTGTAGAACCAGCCATTAGTTGATTTTTGCATGTTGACCCTTCATTAAATGCACCAAGCAAAGCAGTCCAGCTTTTTTTTTTCCTGAGTAGTTGGTAACCTTACCTATCATGACCAAACCAATTTGCAATTATTTATTACATTTTTCTCCTCTGCTCTCCATAGCCGAAGCTCAGTGGGCAGTCCGCAGCTCTTCAAACCATAAAATACAGCATAATAAGACATAATATAACAGTTTACAAGTTTCTGAATGACACTATAAAAACAAAATGAAAAATAAAAGCCCAAGTAAAACCTAGCATCAGAGTATTTCAAATACAGCAGCATATTTCAAAAGAACAGAAACTGGAAGACTAAAATGCCTGGGAACAATAGGAGGTCTTCCCTTTGCAGGAGCCAAGCAAGCCTGACCAGAGAGTTCCTTCCACAACTGGGGTGCCTCAACCGAAAAGACCCTCTTCTTGGTGGCTACCCACATCACTCCTTCGGTGGGAGTTCCTGGAGAAGGGTCTCCGAAGGTACTGTCAGGGTCCAGACAGGTATATATAAAAGCACTCATAAGACTGTATGTCATAGCCTGGAAGAGAACAAGCAAGAAGTTTTATGGGCCACTGGGATGGTGAATGTTCCCTTCCCACCAACTCAAAAAACCTGTACAATAATAAAAGGGGGCACTTGTCTGTCAGCACTGTAGCCATGGTGACACCCAGACACTTTAAACATGGCCTGCATGCCAGGAGAGCCCCATGTATAATTTTAGGCCACTGTCTGGGGCTTACAGAGCTATTCTACAGAGCAGAGCAGGTCTTAAGAAGGTGTCAGGTTATGTCATGTTGCTCTGGGAAGCGAGACAGAAAGATGTCACCACTGCAAAAAGCACTGAGTGGATCTACAAGCCAGACTAGGTGGACTCTCTGTT
This sequence comes from Varanus komodoensis, assembly GCF_004798865.1. NCBI lineage: Eukaryota > Metazoa > Chordata > Lepidosauria > Squamata > Varanidae > Varanus > Varanus komodoensis. The sequence goes on from NW_025335568.1 coordinate 60,384,265, forward strand.
GCTCCAAAAAGAGGCAGGGCAAAGCTGGTCCTCAAAGAAGAGCTTGTTTACTCTCAGGCTGCTTGGCCGTGCCTCCACGCGGATGGAAGCTGGAAGGGACATGGCCCCCTTTTGCAATGGTATTGGCTTGGCTGGAGTATATATGCTCTTTCTTCATGGCCTGAGTCGTCAGAGTCTGAGGACGGTAATGCAGTCTCCTCTGAATACAGGGGAGCCAACTCCTGGATTCTGTCTGGAGAAATGGGCCCTGGGCAAGGGGAAATCTCATGATGCTTTTCCATGGGAAAGTGCGATCCCTGAACCATCAACTCCAGGACCTCTTATTCTGAGAAAAATTGCCAGAATCCTCTGCCAACTAGGGTTTGGGTTATTGATCCATGACATTTTAGGAGTGTGCATCTTGAGATCATGTGTTTCAAAAACACATTAATTTTCAAGGCTGTGTTCATACAGCATGACAAGCAACTAGGTCATGGTTTCTTTTAAAGCCATGGTCTACCTGACAAACAATCAAGTGGTTTCTACTTCATCATTGTTTCCATCCTCCCAGCTCAGTCCTCCCATTGTTGGCATATATCCCATCAGCTACTGTGGCAATTTTTGGAGCAATTTTCTGCCCTTTGTCTCCAGGCCAGAGAAACCCATATTTGCTAAATGTCTGGGCAGTGGCTCACACACGCAGAGGCAATCATGCAATTTCACTACAGGCTACCTGTAGCTCCGTTTGTGAACAATGTGGCTGAAAAGTGTTGGGGTGGTTGAAGGTGGGGGTCTTGATTTGCTTTCTTTTTGCAGTGTACAAAAAATATGTGTCTGGCGTTTGATCTGTAAAGACTCCTTCACATATGCAAAGCACCTGGACAACATACCTGAACAAATCAGATATACTGTAGGGCCAAGCTGTTAAAGGCACAGGACTAAACTTGGAGGGGTGTGTGTTTCTTTGTAGAGAACGATCTTAGCCCTTACTGACTATACAGCAATATTTCCCAGTTCAGAACCCTTCTATTGTCCATGTTGCTTGGGACTGATGGGAGTTGAAGTACAAGACAACAGGAAGGCACCAGGTTAAGGAAACTTGCATTAGGGCATTCCCTGCTTTGTTTGCTGCAGCACATTTCCTGTACTAGTAATTGTATATGTTCATTTAGATTTCTAGACTGCCCAGTAGCCAAAGCTTTCTGGGCTGTTCATAAACCACCCCAACCCAGTACCACAAAAAACTAGCAAACAAAAAACAACCCAGCACTCTGAAACTTTTATAACAGCATCACTTTTCTGATGTGACTATGTGTGTGTTATTGTGCCTCTTATCTGTCCTACAAAATCAGATATTAAAAAAGAAAAGAACTACAGGCCAGACACCACTAATAGCTTCCATGCTCAGCATTTTAAACATCATGTTTTGCAATTCAATGGCCTTTGATTTGCTCATCAGGTTTTTCAGACTGAATGTCTGTCATTTGGCTGGATCATTCTGAAATGGAGCCTTTTAGGATCTATGCAGGAATACATAAAATGGCACATTTCAGCTCCAATGAGGTCTTCATTTTTTCACATGGCAGAAGTGAAGGCTTGCAAGATAATAAGGGTATTTAAACATCATAGCCTTTCATTTTTAAAAATCGTCTCTATTTACAGTATTTTGGAAGGGTATTTGTCCGATACACTTTGCTTTTTATTTTTTAAAATAAATTTCTTGAGGAATCCCATGGCAAGCACAGAATAATCTTATCTACAGGTGACTGCTGGGAAGATAAAAGATCAGCATTAGTGGCATTTGTGAAAGGCCCAGTCAGTAAATATGCATATTCAGTTGACTCTAATTTTAAGAACTGAATAGGACAACACACATGACTCATTTGGTGGGTTGTTTGCAGTTTCATATCAATAACAGGCTGGATTTTACAATTCTACTTAAACTGATGCAGTACAACATGAATTTTGGGATATATTCATAATTAGTCAAAATAAATGAACAGAGTGAAAATGTTTGTAGGTGAGAGATTAAAAAACCCCCTCACATACAAATTGACATATGGAAACACACCAAATATAGGAACAGTTACAGAAAAGGATCAGTTAAGAAGTATCTCTGAGGGGAAGAAAAATCCACAAACTATAAATTCATAATACACAGGAATCCACAAGGCTCTGCAAATCACCAGCTCTCTTATTTGCTTGAGTGCTTATCAGACCCTTTCAGCCAACCCTGGCCACTTCCTCACCCAGTTTCCACAATGTGCAGAGTCCTTCAGTGCAATCTGATCTCCTGTTTTCATATTTTAATCGTTCTGTTGTATCACTGTTTGATTGGATTCAATATCTACTGCAGTGTGTGGGTGCAAAGATGTGAATTCAGTCAGGAGTCAGTAGTAGGGAACCTGTGGTCCTCCAGATATTGTTAGGCTACAGTTCCCACAGTCCCTAACTATTAGCTGCACTCTGCATGGTTAATGGGATTTGCAGTCCAACAATAATGGATTGGCCACACCTTTCCCACCTTGTGGCATTTGTGCTTCATCCCCCACTCCATGGACTTAATGTCCCCAACACTCTCTCCATCCTGGCTCCACTCAGGAACTTCTCCTGGGCTCTCCATTAATGGATCTGAAGATCTGGGCTTCATCCAGCCCTAGAATGGTTGTGTATTTATTTAGAGTTGTCATCTCTATTAGGATGAGAGCATTATTAAGAGACTCAGTGTGGTGTAGGGTTTAAGAGCGTGGGTGTGGGACTTAGGAGATCTGAGTTCTAGTCCCCAATCAACCATGGAGCCAACTGGGTGATTTTGGGCCAGTCACGCACTCTCAGCCCAACCAACCTCACAGGTAGTATTTATGTACATAAATGAATACATGCTTACATGCATTCTTACATGTTTACCCCCATCCTTGCCTCTCCCAGCTGATGACCATCCCAGAGCAAATGCTTCCAGGTCAAACTGAGTCCTGGGCCTGAACAACAAGCTACCCGGGTTGTGCTACAGCGGCTGCTTATGAAGTGCCAAAAAAGAAGAATTGCCTTCCCCCAAAAATGGGATGAAAAGAGGCCACTGATTTACATACAATCTGCATACACCAAGGTATAAGTGTAGAAGCAAATAATTAACATAATTTAAGGAGAAATATAGTGCAACTCTTCATGGAGTGAAAGACTGTGACCAGCTGACATCTAGGTGCAGTCAACAGACCGCTTCAAGGCCAAGCGCTTCTTCCCGATGATTCTTTACCTGAAACCAGACTTGGGCTGGAGAGAGGACCATCTGCTGGCCGGCATTCCAACAGAGGCCTTTCCCCCTGTAATGCAGAACACTCAACTTCCTTGGCTTCTCCTAACCCAGGTCATGGTATGCCTACTAATGGTGGAAGGACTTTGATGTGCGACCACACCTGCCAGTTATTGAACTGGGGTCCATCTCTTGAGCTGACCACTTGTGGGAAACATGATGCTGCAGCAGGCAGGTTCCAGCAGGGCTCTTCTGAGGCATTTCTCGAGCCTCTTGCAGGCAAACTGAACTGGGTACCACACGCCCTCCCAGGAGGACTGCTGAGCCGACAGTCATCTTTGCTTCTGATGGCAAGGGACCACCATAGAGCAAGACTCACACATGTGTGTAGGGCGCAGGGAAGCCAAGTACAATGGCCCAGTTGAAGAAAAATGGTACATACTTAATAAAACACCCTCTCCTTTATTAATTTCCCTTTAATAGTCTGCTTCTAGTAAGTGATTCTGGAGAGAATGTTCATCATTTTAGCAGAATACGAGCTGGACGGATTCTAGTATGAATAGCTCCCTGTGGCTTAGTTACAATGTTAGACCATGTTTTTCTCTATTCTGTTTGCTTTAATAGTCGTGGGAAGATTTCCCAGACCTCTCTGAGCTTCTGGCAGTCACCTTTCACAAAACTGGTATGCTCATTCTGCAGCAAGTATTTCACAAATTCCTGCCCTAATCTGTTAGCATTTGCACCTTCTGGTGCCTTGGAATTGCCTCTTTGTGAAATCAGCACTACCTGGAGAAGTAATGTGTTTGCTCGAGGGACAACAGATGGGAATAATTTTCACACTGCTTGGAAGTGTACCATGTCTTGTGTGTCCTTTATCATGCACTGCCTCTGTTATGGATTTAATAAAGAAAAGAGAGGTGGTGATTGAGCTGCACAGAGGACATGCCACTAAAATATTGCTCAGATTTCTTCCTTATGTTTGGATCTTGTTCAGGTATGGCTAAACGGTTTTGATGCCATGAACAGTGAGGGAGGCAAGTCATCATCCAAACCTATTTTGGCTGAGCCAACTGGGGGCACCAACAGCAACAGCCTGGTGGAACAAAATCCATGGGCCACCGCTGCTGTGGCCAACCTTTAAAAAAAGCCCTTCTGAAAAAATAGCCTAGCCCTCTGAACAGAAGTGCAACGACTGTAAGCTACGTCTGTAGCTGCCATCTTAATTTTCCAGAATACTTCTAAGCCCAGCACTAGGCCATAGAAGCATTCTGGGAAAATGCTTCTCAACTGATCTTCCTTCCTTCCTTCCTTCCTTCCTTCCTTCCTTCCTTCCTTCCTTCCTTCCTAGTGGGAAGCTGCTGTGTTGCTAAAGGTGGTGGAAGCATGGCAGTTGTAGAGCTTTTCCTGTATAAACTTGCATAAAATTTTGCCCTATTTCCTTGTGGACCTTGTCCTACTCACTTCTGAGCAGGCACGGAGAGGCTCAGTCTATCTTCTTCTGAGCAACTATGATACTTGCACTTGGTTCTGGGTAGGCATGCAGGGGCTTGCTATTTGGAGTGCTGTTTGGAAGTGCTACTGAGTTGTTCACTCCCGCTGCCTTGGGAGCTGGCCTGCTGCTTCCCCTTACTTCCACACAGAGAGGATTCCTATTACTGACGGGTAGCAATGGAACGGGGAGGGGTGTTCGTTTTTCCAGCCCTGCTCACTTTTCCCTTTGGCCCTGCTCACTACTGGAATGGGCCCTGAGAGCTTCTCCAAGGCAGAATCCAGCCACTAGGTGAAAAGATGCCCCACTCTAGTCTGCTGGCAGCATCTTCCATGCCTCGTATCAGAAGAACCGGAAGTAGGAATGTCTTGGTTCTGAGGATGAGGCTGGAACCCAGGAGGAACAGATGCTGGCACTGGATGCAGAGGTAGGGCTCTCAATGAGCCTTTCCCCTCCCAGGTAGACTTGGCCTCTGAGTCAGAGGTGGGACGTCTGCCCAGGCTTCAAGAATGCCACCACGCAGAGAGGCATGGAAGTCTTCCCTCCTGAGCAGTATGCTCGGCTTCTGGCAGCAGTGACATGAGTCTATCTGGCCAACTTGTGGATAAAAGACTGGAAACAACCTTCTGGAAACAACATCTAACCCTGCTTCTGCATCCTAGACTTTGTTCTCGAGTCCTTGCCCATGTTGCCTTGACTGAACTTTTCTGAGTGGTCCTGGACCAAAATGTGATGCCAAACACTGCTGAATTCTTGGGCTTCTGGCTGTCTTAATTGCACTGGACATGGAAATGCCTTCTGCTGGAGCCTTGGCTGGGCTCCAGTATTTACAATTACCTTGACTAACTTGTCTTTTTACTAGCATATTTGTTGCCTATCTGGTGAAATGGTTGACTGAGTTCCTGGCTTATCATCTGGATTCTCATTGAAACTGGCTGAAGAGCAGGACAAATTCTCTCCTGAGTTTAAGACAGGTGATTTTTCAGTCCTACCTTTAGATGTCAGAGATAGGATCAGGAAATTTCTTCCTGCAAAGCATGTACTGTACCACAGGCACTCAAGATAGTGGCCCTCAGTGGTCCTCATACTGGTCCCCGATTGCACCTGTGCAATGCTGGAGGAGAGCATCCCAAACTTTTGCCTTGAAACTCAGACTGGGCATCCCTTCAAATAGAGGACAGGGATGACCCTTCAAGTAAAGAACCACCTGCTTGCTCAAGTGCCATCCATTTAATAACAGGGCGTAGAACATTTCCAAGCCTTCAGTTTCCAGTTGCATGCCCTTGGTGGCTTTCTTTCCCTGTGGAGGCACTGTGGATTTTTACCCTGCCACGCACCTCTGCCCCGTTGATTTGGCTTGTGGTCCAGGGGCAAGAATCAGCTGGCAAGGCCACGGAGAAAGAACATTCTGCTGAACCCAAGAAGCTGCAAAACGAGGAGGCTGCTCTAGGACGATGTGCACAGAGCAGGCAGTTTAATGTCAGTACAGTGAAAAGCCTGAAGTCCACTTTCTCTCCATGGAGGGGTGATGGGACTAAGTACCAGTCAGAGCCCCCTTTGGTGCAGTGCTGGCATCCCTGGATGAAGGCATCATTCTGCACGTGGGAGCTTCATGGCTACGCATTCCTGGCCACTATGGATTGGGCTAGCTTTTAAAGGGGCCAAGCTCTCTCTCTCTCAAATATAAAGTAATAATGGGCCAAGTTCTGTGCTCCATTCCATTTCCTTTTTGGTTCCTCTCTCAGGTCTTTGGGCCAGGCTTCCCCAGTGTGGCGTCCTAAGATGCTTAGGGCCACAGCTGCACAGAAAAGCATTGGAAGTGCTACTGACGTGCCGAGCAGTTCAAACAAGTCTGTCTTGTCCTTGTGAACAGGCCAGTCTTGGTGGGCTCTGGTAGCTAGAAAGCCCAATCTGAGCAACATGATCAGCAGAACTCGGTGGCTGGATGGGCACAGATGCAGAGTTAGCACTGCAAAGCCACTGTGCCCAAGCTGTGTTGCTTTCCAGGTGTCCCAGCCAAAAGAGAACCCCCCCTCCCCGCAAATGATCAAGATCTAAGGTACATGAATACAGAATCAGAGTTTTTAAAGGATCTGTAGTCAAGGAAAGATGCTTATCTCTGTGCCATTAGGCTGCAGTGAGCAAAAGCAGCTAGCTGTGACAAGGTTTTAAGCTGAGTGCTTACGTTGGCCAGGCTTCGTTATAATTTGGAAAAGTGCACCTAGAGCCAGTAATGTAATTACAAATAAAGGAAAAGCTTGATTGTTTTTCCATGCATGAAACATTAAGAAAATTAAGGCATTTCCCTCCAGTTGAAATATTGACTGTAATTATAGATAGCAGGCAGCCCGAGCTGCTATAAAATATTGAAAGTGCTTCTTTTTTCCTGTTGCCCACCAACAATGACTTATTATTTAGGACTTGTACCAAAGGCTGCAATTTAATGAAGTGCAATTCAACTGAACAATGAGAACGTGGTCACTGATGCTCTGCATTGTTGCCTTTTCCATTATTAGCATGAAACCACTCTCTGGAACAATGGGAACGGGTTTAAGTTTGCTTTATTATTCTCCCATAATGCTCCTTTGCCCTGAGCTGCCATGCTACCATATAATCTCACCTTGGAAAAGGCAAGAATCCAAACTCAGGAAGCAGTTCTTACTGCCCAGAGCAAACAGCATTTTCATGCCCCATGGAAAGCTTCTTGGGCTGACAAAAATGCTTTAAAGAAAAAACTAGCAGGCTCTCCCACAAAAGCTTTTTAGACTTTTTTTAATACTCGATTATTTCGACAATTTGTTGTTATGGGGATGTGGGAATCGAATCAAAGCTCATCAAAGTGTCATATTGTACAGATAGAAATTGGTCCATTTGTTTTATGATAGATGAAATGACAAAACCATTTTTAAACGTGCTGCTTATGAGAGCAGAGATACAAATGCAGTTGCTGGCAGCAAATGAATTTGTAATGTGGACTTTGTGATATTAGCACTGTTGGAGAAATCTGCAACAGATTCAGATGAGGCTGGTCTTCAAATGATTCTGCTCAGGATTATGCAACAGTCTGGCTTCTTCCAAGTTGCATGAATGTTTAAGACTTGCAGATCATTTTTTAAAAGTTTGGATCAGGGCTTGTGTCAATGTGCGTTCTTGGAAGTGCACATTTGCGCAAGAGCAAATAGGAACATTTTCATATGTCCTAAAAACATAAAAAAACCCACATGTCATGTATGAGTGGACAATGGAATAAAACAAACCTGACAATCCTTGAAGCATGAACAACAAAAAATATATTTGTACATACTTGCCAACCACCTGCTTTTACTAGCACAAAGTCAGCTCACTTGAGAATATGGGTATCTTTTTGTTCTTCTTCTGCCTTTTTGAGCTCTTGCATACCTCTTTCCTAGGGAATTATAGATGATATATTATTAAGACACATTTTACATCTGTACCTATTCCTTTTCAGAGCTATGTCTTTACAAAGAGGCATGCAAATAAAAGTAGCCACAGTGGTGAGCATTTGAATGGATGAGCCAATTGTGAATTCCCTTGATGGCAGTTTTAAACAGAAAGGTCTTTCTGACTCATCTAAATACCTGCACAGAAGGAGCACAGCCAGGGGATGGGGTGAACCTCAGACCCAGAGGCCAAATCAGGTGCTCCCGGGGTTCGAGAGCAGCTCTGTGAGTTTCCCCTGCAGACTCTGCCCCCGTCCCAGACCACTAGTTGTGTATTGTGGGGACTGGTGGCACCAGTGACAGTAGGGTGGTGCTTTAGTCTGGGTTTCAGCCCTAACTTTTAAGGAGATGAACTATCCATGGTACTGAACTGATTAGCACTGGTTAGGCCTCATCTGGAGTTCCTTGGCCAGTTCTGGGCACCACAGTTTAAGAAAAGTGCAGGCAAGCTAGAAAGGGTTCACAGGAGGGCAACAAGGATCATCCAGGAACTGGAAACAAAGCCCTGTGAGGAGGGATTGAAAGGACTGGATATGTTCAGCCTTGAAAGGAGAAGACGAAGGGGAGATATGATAGCACTCCACAAGTCCCTGAAAGGCTTTCACAAAGAGGAAGGACATGGATCTCTTCTCAGTCAGCCAGGAATGCAGGACACAGAATAATGAGATCAAGTTAAAGGAAGCTAGACTCTGGCTAGATAGCAGAATTTTTTTTACTGAATATTAGAACAGTACAGCAATGGAACCAATTACCCTGGAGGTTGCAGGCTCTCCCACACTGGAGGCATTCAAGAGGCAACTGGACAGCCATCTGAGAGGGATGGTTTAACTGGGAGTTTTGCACTGAGCGGGGGGTTGTACCTGATGGCCTTCTGGCCCCTTCCAACTCTACTATTCTATGATTCCATGAATCTTAGGGATATTTGAATGCAGCACCTCAGAGAGTTCTTTAAAGTTTGGACTGAAGCTTGGAGCAGATGTGCTGACACAGGAAACACCTGGCAGTGTTGATTGTTTGGTGGGTCCCTGGCTTTTGCAGTTTTCCCCAACTTCGAAAAATGTAAATGCTTCTCCTATGGCTTAGTTATTGTCAGGAAGAGCTTTAAGGCTAAATATGTTCTTCTTTGGAGCATTTTTGGTATTTTGACCCTTGCCCCCCTCTTATCACTGGAATGCTAAGAATTTGTCTGACACTGAATTTAGTCTCACGCTGAAGTGAATTGGCATCCTGGTCCAAGTGTTCATTAATAGGAAGGGAGGTCCACACTGCTGGAAGCTCAGTTCTTAGCCAGTATTCACTCTGCCAATAGCATTAAAAGACTCATTTACATGCCCTGCCCCTCTGGAACAGTTCACTGGGACAGTTCATCCAAGCCCTGCAGTAGGCTTCACAATTACCATAATTAAGTTAATTGCCACACCAGCACTGGAATATTGCATCAGTTTGTCAGCAAATGGCTTGCTAAATGCCTAGATTAGTTTTGCCCTGGTACTGAGAGCTTTAAGTGGTCACATATAGCCATTCAAATCTGCAGTCTCCAAGTGTTAACAAGTGATTAGCAGTTCCTAAGGTTGTTTCCTAGGCTAATACATACAGTGTTGGGTTAAGGAGTCAAGTTTTGCCAAATCATTGCAAATCATGTGGCTAAGTTTCCAGGTTCTTTGTTGGGACCAGATGACAACATGGTGGCAAAGAACCAAGCTGTGGGTACATCGTTGAGCTCCATCTGTTGGCCGGAGGTACCAGATACGTCATTCCCTTGGCCTTTGCAGAGTCAGTCCATATAGTGCTCTTGCATGTAGCAAAAGAAGCAGCAGGAAGTGACAGCGTATTTGATTCCTACTTTGTGATATCAAACTGCACATTAGGAATCAAGGATATAAATTATGCTTCCCCCTTCCAAAGAGTCTAAAGAATACACAGATGGGAAACTAGACCAAAGGCCCAGTCGGACCTAAAACAGCAATGGTAAAGAAATGGCCTTGAGATGGCATTATGTTACGTAAGCAAGATGATTTGCCTTCTGCTGTTTGCTCCCATGGGCCATAACAGACATTGCTTTAAACATGTAGCTACAACTTTAAAAAATATTACTCT
>NW_025335568.1:60394640-60414396 GCF_004798865.1 Varanus komodoensis
ATTATTATTATTATTATTATTATTATTATTATTATTATTATTATAACATTTCTATGCCGCCCCTTGCCGAAGCCTCGGGGCGGCTTACAACACAGTAAGATACATTGAAATACAATAGAACATAATAAATTACCAATAAATACAAAAATACAAAAATACACTGAGATACAATGTCTCTGGGTAGACTGATTCCCCTGCACCCCATGGAAGGATATCAATGGCTGCTAGTCAGGATGGCTGCATATTGCTTCTTGGACCTGAGTGCCTATGCAGTGCCAAAAAAGAAGGCAGCAATTTGCATAACATTTGCATATGCTATTTCATGTATAGATGATCGTGCAGAAGTAACTGTTACAAGGGTGAGTGGATGCAGACAGAATGTTCAGAATCGCTGAGATTTACTGAATTCTTCCTTAAGTTCATTTTGCCTCATTTGCATTTCCAAAGACCTTTACCTTCCCCTGCTCAGAAAGAAATGTGGATTAGCTAAAACGTGGAATGCAGCTTTTGGAGAGATTCGTGCAAGCATGTGCATCAGAAAGGGTGCAGAATGGGTGTGCACTTTTAAACACACATGTAAGCTCAGGGGCGTCCAAACATGTCCCAAGAACTGTGTTCCCGCTTTCATTCATGTCCAGGGGCACAAACAGGACATGGCCACATGGCTTTCCAACAGAAATGAAAGGGCCATACACCCCCAAACAGCTGCAAGTTAAACAGAAACATGATGCCTCTCATCATGGCCGGGAATACCCGCCAGGAGCCCACCATGCGCCACGCTCCGTCTCATGGGTGAGGAGGCCCAGTGTCAGCTCCATGACACGGATGGGGCAGGCCGCCCTCCTTGGCAGACCCTCTCCCTGGCTGAGTCCACTTCCCCGTCACTGTCGCCATGTGGAGCACTTGCCTTCCTGCCTTCTGGGCCAAGCCGCCATAGCCCTGGCTCCAAGCCCCTGCAGTTTCTCCGTCGCATTCTAGGCACAAGGGTGGGCAGAAAGCCATCAGTAGATGCTCTGAACTTCTGCTCCCCTTCCGTGACCATTGGCCTTGGCGTTCTTGACCACTGGCCACGCTGGCAGGAGCTTCTGGGAGCTGAAGTCCAAAGAACCTGGAGATCAGCCTCCTGCTCACCCAGCACTTTGATACAGATTTCTGCATCAGCATCTCAATTATTTCTCAAATGTGCCTGACGTGCAGCTTTTGACAGTGTTGTTTTCCTTCAGATGCATGATATTAGATTACTCTTGTCTTTAAGCCGTCATGCAGTGGGTGGCAACTATAAATAGTGCAGGCGAGAAAGCGCCTGTTGTCTTGGATATACATATGATTAGTGAACATCAAGCTAAATTAGTTAAAATAGATTTAATTTAATGTTAGCCTTCTAAATGGTCTGAAAGAGAAGAGCGAAAATCCAATTTAACAATAACAACAACACATTTATATAGAAGTTGGGCTCAGTTACCTTTCTGACATATGTATCTAAATAACAATAAGAAAGTGTGGCTCTCAACAGTATCGGCTCTGGGTAGTGCACCCATCGCTGGCTTTTCTGTGAAACGTAGTCCTTCCAATATTTATGGATTGGTTTTTAATTTAAATATCTATAAGATGCCTTCCTGGACCAAGTCCACCCAAGGTGATGAACAAATGACAAGCATGAGAATAAAAACGGCATAAAAATAACACAGCACTACATTTCAACTTGGAAATTTGGAAATAAAGCAACAACAGATAAAAAAATTACCGTAAAGTTAAAGCATCAGTGAGGAAATAACAACAGAACAGCAGCATGGCCGATGACACAAATCACTTAGAAGCCATTTCATGCTGGTGAGTTTTCAAAACCATTTTCAATGCAATAATTTCAGGGGCCAACCATATATTCCTTGGCAGTGGCCACAACTAAGAGGATTTTGTCTCTGCTGTAGAAGATGTACGTAGGTTGAACCGCATGTATTGGTACAAAGGTAGAAATTATTATTCTTAACATGAAATACTATACAAAGTTTGTTGTAGTGCAAGAGACGGAGACCCACGTGCCCATTCAGGCTGCAAACTCATTGCTCATTGTTGATGGTCCAGCTGCCTTCTGATGGTTCTTTATCCTTAAATTGGGCTTGGACTGGGCAGTCCTTGAACGGGAGGACGCCTTCAAACAGACTGCCTCTTGGAATTCCTTCAAGCAGAGGACTGTTCCCAGTCCAAGGGGATACGTGTCCATCCTGGGCGGTTTGCCACTGTTTGAATAGAATGCTGGACTGCATAGATCCTTGGTTAGATCCAGCCTGGCTTTTCTTAGGTGCTCAAGGTTATCAGAGGAGGTTCTCGATCCTAAAAATGAAGGATATTAGGAGGGTGAGTACCCGGAGGAGGGCCTTCTCTGTGGTGGCACCCAATCTATGGAATGTGCTCCCCAGAGAGGTCTGCCTGGCGCCATCATTATTTGTTTTTCGGCGCCAGGCCAAGACCTTTTTATTCAAATGTTATTTTAATTGTTAATATTATTTATTCATCTTATTCTTTGGCCAGGGCAACTTAATTTATATTGTTAATTTATATAGTTTTATTGTATTCTATTTATTTATGGTTTGTGAGCCGCCCCGAGGCTTCGGCGAATGGGGTGGCATAGAAGTCCCCTAAATAAATAAATAAATAAATAATAAAAAGGCCCACTGGGTTTCATTAGACACCAGGGAGTGAGAGTATGTCTGTGTGCTCACAAATGCTTTTTGAGGGCACCTGCTGAAAAGAGAAGTGCAGGTGTGAGTGATTCTGCAGCAGGTACCCTCTTCTGCCCGCTCCCTCCCTGGACCCTCTGCATCCTACCCCAGACTAGTGACAAAGAACCCAACTCAAGGAAAGCATTGACCTATTGAGACTTGTATTCATACTGTTCAAAGATTCGGGGCATCTTTCCCACAAGGCTCTAGGACAACACAACATCAGAAGAGGATGGCAGAGGCTGTGGGTGCAGGCGGGGAGATGGAGTGACCCAACCAAACGGCGTCTTCCACTAAGAGAGGTGGAAACAGCATAGCTAGAAAGAAAGAAATGCATGAATAGCAAAATGGATGTGGCATTTAGTCAATCGATAATGAACGCTGCACACAACAAATGCCGTCACAAACAGAACGTGACCTTGTACACCACCAGCCTGTGGTTTCCTGAGAAAGGAAATCCCCCCCTCTCTCTCCGGCCACCCCTCCCCTTTTCACCTTCTGCCTAACAATATTTCCCTAAAACTAGGGACACACTTCTGGCCTGCTAGCACTGCTCAGATTGAAACTGCTTGAACGTACAGGGCCAGGAGAACTGCCATGAGCCCTTGGGTCCCAGGTGAGCCAGGAGTTGCATGGTGGCTGCCAGACTCTTTGCCTCCTGCTGTGTGGCTGGTGCAGAGGGGACTTGCTGCAGCGCTGCAGAACGCGCCCTTTTCTGACAAAGGGGCACAAGCGGCAAGATGCCGAGCCTGTCTATTTGTTCATTGTACTTTATTTATTATATGTTAACTCTGCCTAACAGTCCTCTAAGCAGAAGCCCGTCTCCACTTAGCCACTTCTTCCACCATTCGGGGGAATGGAGAACAAGCAGATGCAGGGCACCAGGCGATTTCCATGCTGCTGTTTCACAGCAGAATCTGCCCCATGGAGCTAAATTATGGCTGTCTTGGCTGGGAGGCCAGAGGGGTTTTCCAAGTCCCCCACCGAGATCCTGCAATGCTGGGCCTGGGTCTCCAAAGACTTAGCCCCCGAACCTCTTGCAGCCAGTGTAGGAAACATAGAAACAGAGCGAGTCGGAAGGGGCCTCCCGGGCCATCTAGTCTGATCTCCGGCACCAGAATCACACTGAATCACACTGGCTGCCTCCACCCCCAACAAGACGCATGAGGTTGCAACTGGGCCTTGGAGGAAGCAAAAGGGGGCATGCTAGCAGGGAGGCAAAGGGGCTGCAGACCCCACATTCCTATTGCAGCCCACCTGACTGCACCCGAAAGGTATTATAAATTCAGTTTGACAGTGAAATAAAAATGTGATAAATCACAGGCCCCAAGGAAAACCAGCACGAGCAGGGCCCAGAATCCAGCCCTTGCTGCGGGGCTCCCTGAAGACCCAGAAGGGTGGTGTGAGTACCGTTTGGCCACCGCGGAAACAGGATGCAGAATACAAGGCTCCGCACACCTCTGCATCTCTGCGAGAAGGGGAGCTCCAGACATGGGGAAAACTTGCCCACCCTGCACATCCAAGGCTGCCCCAGCAAACAATCCAACAGAAAGAGCACTGAGATTCACAGAAGGGTCAGTTCAAGACGAGAAAAGCAAGGTTTCAAATAAACAAGAGTAAAGAATGGCTTTTGTTCCTCTGAGCAGGTGACCAATACTTGGATATCTTCGGCAGAGGGAAGGTTTTCCCAACCAGTAGTGTAAATAAGAGAACTTCTCAAACTTTCTGCCTGGAATGCAGTTAATGTTCTATGTAAAAACTTCAGGTTGCCAAAAATAACTAAAACAAACTGGCAAAATGCCCAGATTGGCAGTTGTCATTTGAGCTTTTTTCACCCCTGCTTGTGGCATTTTCCTTTCCATTTAGAAGTTGCACCAATTCAGGTCAAATCCTAAAATGACACAGAAAACCTCCAAGCCAGCCAGAGAGTCTGCATGTGTCCCCAGGGCAGCCTTCTCCAACCTGGTGTGCCCAGCTGATGGTTTCAGCCACGTCTGCCTTCTGTTCCCACGGGCTATGCTGCCTGGGGATGATGGGAGATGGCAACAAAAACACCTGGAGTGCCCTGGGACGTGGAACGCTCATTTACAGCGGACATTTCTCTTTGCTCCTTTAAATAAATAAATAAATAAAGCTCAACCATGTCAAGATGACTGTGAGCTGCTGATGGCAGGGGTCTAGAGACATCTTATGCAGCACGAGGAACACTGGAAGGAACCTTCACTGCCCACTTCCTCCTGCCCTGCATTTTTGGTAGGCATCTGTTCTGACCTCGGAGAGCAGCTGGCACAGTTCTTTCCAACCTCGGAGCTCTGAATCCAAACAACCCTGTGCATTGCTCAGCTTATGCCAACAGGCGCACAGTTGTGACCGGATCACTCCCTAACATATATTTATTTTATGGATTTGTTACATGATATCCTGCTCTTCCTCTTGCAAGAAACCCAAGGTGGCTTATGTGACCCTCCTCCACTTTTCAATTTTCTCTTCACAACAACCCTGTGAGGTGTGTTCAGGTGAGATTCCGCAGCTGGCCCAAAGTCACCCAGTGGCTGAGTAGGGACCAGAACCAGCACCCAAGTGCCAGTCCAATATTATTATTATTTTATTTATTAGATCAATATCCCACTTTTTTCTTTAAACAACTCAAAGAAGTTTACATCATTCCTTCTTCCTGCTCTCAGTCTTATCCCCAGTACAAGAACCCTGTGAAGTATGTTGGACTGAGTCTGTGACCAGCCCAAAGTCACCCCCTGGGCCCCCTGGCTGAGCAGGGCTAGAACCCAGGACACCTGAGTCCCAGTCCTGCTCTCTGAACCACCACACCACGCAGGCTCTCAATATGCTCCCCACTACTGTCCCTTGCTTGTCTATTTTTCCTCCCACATGATGCATGTGGTGCTGCTTGCTGGGGACAACAGAAAGTCAAGGAGGGGGAAGCTGGTGCATGATTTATATTAACTGGAGCCACTTTATGGACTGGCACTGCTGCTGCTACAATTACATGCTGAGAATGTGAGAAGCCCTGCAAAGAATGCAAATGTGGAGGCGAGGGTTGCCTTAGAACTTATACATACATTTTTCTTGCTAGGAAGATGCTGCGGAAAATGAGATTTCAATTCTGCCTTACACATCGCTTGCCTGGGGAGGTAGAGACCTGGTTAAATCTGTCCTGACTGTGTTTCTCAGATTTTCACCTCTCCGTCCTTCCATCATCCCTGGTGGAATCCCATTTTTTTTAAAACCAGAATCTACTCCAGCTAATTTGCATTCGTGTGAGGTAGAATCAGTGCTCGTGTGCACTTGTACAAATGCACCAATGCAAATTAGCTAGTGTGCATTAGTACATTGTGCAAGTGGAATTAACAGTAATGCACGATAGTGCAAATCTTCCCCATAAGTGTTGGGGAGGTGGGGAAATCTGCAGAATCTGCATGACTTGGAAAAAGCTGGTGAATGTGGAATCTGCATGTTGGAGTCGCAGAAACCTGAAGGCATTTGAATGCATTGTGGACTTCTGCAGCATCCCAAACCTTGCCTGTCCTATAGATGGGAGCTGGGAGCCTCCGGCCCACAGTCAGACTGTAGACTTCCAGAAATGTATGGTGGATCTCCGGATTCTGGTTTTGTAGAAAAGGGCACAATAATAAAGGTAGACTCATCCCTTGTGATTCTGGTCCTGGTTAGGGCATCCCCTCAGCACAGGTCAGGTGAGAAAACACTCTAGTGCGTGCTTACTCAGGAATTAGCACCCTTCTGAATGCCCCATATCTGTGTAAGGGCTCAGACTGGAGGAGTCGTGATGTTTAGTGAATGGACATACAACTTGCCTTTCCACAGTATAAATTCAGTAGCTTGTGAGCTGGAAAAATGTTGCATCTGCTTTATTGGAAGAGCAGATACTGGGATCCATTCTAAGAAAACAAGGAGAATTGCAGTTTTATAGCACAACAGCAGTTTTATATATTTAAGAAAAATACAGAGAGATGGAATATCTGGAAAGCCCTATTGAAAGTTTGTAAGTAGCACGGGATATACGGAGTGTTTTACCAGTTTTGGAAGGGGAGCTTTTTCTGTATAGCTCTAACTGACATATCACTCCATCAAGATTCCTCCCAGCCAAGAATCTAACTACAGATCAGTTTCGTCTCTCTTTTTCTCGCTCTCTCTCTTACACAGTGGCTTTCTGCCAAACTTTGGGCATGACGGAACTGTCAAGAAGAATGGTATTCAATCCAATTGACTCCTCCGCCAGAATTTAGGAGCTGAGGCCAGTGCAAATTATACAGTTAACAGGGTGCAGCCAACCAGCACCAAAATTTAACAGAGATAAATGTTCAATGCGATGATTTTGGGAATAACCGAAATAAACTACTGTTAATTGGATACACTCTGCAGGCAAAGAGCTCTGTGGAATTTCACCATAAATCATACATATCAGTCACTCTTTGGAATCATGATGATCTTATATATATATAATATCATTCTGCATATTCCAAGATCATAAAAAGCCCGACACTCCGGGTGATGCAGTATTACGAATGCATAGATCAATGTTCTGTAACTATTTGAAATACTCTCCACAGCCATCCATCCCTGTTAAGACCAATGAACAGAAGAAGAGCCTTCTTCAGTTAAATCATCTATCTCTACTCCTAATAGCGGACAGTTGGGCACCTCCAGGGAGCCAGAAACAAGGCGGGAAAGCAACCATCCTTCCTCACTGTATTCGGCAGCACTGGATATTCAGATATACCATTTCTGAACATGGAGGTTCCATGAAGGCCTGCCATCAGAGATCAGTGGAGGGTCTGATGCAGGCCCAAAATTTTACCTGTCTATCAGGTATGTCTATCAGTGTTCCAGCACAAGGTTATATGTATAAAAACCTCTTCCCCAAACGGGCCACCAACAGGCATTGCCCAAATAGTTAAAATAAGCATTAGTGTGCTATACCTCCAGCAATTAGCCAAACTCTTGTTAAACAGACACTGTGGCATGCAGTGGAGATGGAACAAGAGGTTCTGCAGAATAAGGCATAACCTGAGATCTGGATACACAATCACAAATAAATATAAAAAGGGAAGATGCTACACATTTCTCTAGCTAGTAGTCACCAGACATTGAAAACTAAAGAAAGCAACTCTCAGCCATTTTTCCCACTGAAGAACCATTGTCAGCTAGCCAGATGTTTTGGACTTCAGCTCTCAGAATTCCTGACCATTGACCATGCCGGCTGGGGCTGATGGGAGATGAAATCCAAAATATCCAGAGGTCAAAAATATCTGGGGAAGGCCAGGCCAAACAAAGACCCAAAGAACAGCTCATGCCTCTATTTCTCATGGCCATAAAACAGCGTTTTCCTTACAGAATATTTTTCTGACACTGTTAATGTGTTCCGAGAGGTAGACAAGTTTGGCCATTGCCAATCTGGAAGCAATGTGCCTTCCAACATCCTACCAACAACACAGGCTCACCAATCAATCCTCAGAAATTTCCAACTCCCTGTCCCCACGCACCAGTTGTGTGCAAGAAATGACAGACTGAAACTCAGCCTTTAGTCCCTACAGCCTGATTTTGTTACCTTTTTAATGTGTTCACTGCTTTTAATTTTCTTTTCCATGCATTAAGTATGGAGGTGGCTGGATCTGTAGGAACGCATTTAAAAATTTCAGCACATCCAGAATATGACTTGTGCTCTCCAGTACGAAATCGCCTGTGTGGAAGCTCATTTAGCAAACATTTCCAAGGCAGTTAAGTACTTGTTAAATAAATCTTTATAAGACTGCTCAGATTGCCTGTAGGCTTGCGAAGGATCCCGCTGCTCTCTGAACCATCTGTTAGATGCTGGGCAGCACTGACTCCGAAGGAGAAACCTGAAGAATGGCTCATTCACCATTCACAAGCATACTAATTCAGACTGTCTGGAGTTGTCCATGAGCCAGTGAAAGAAAGAAATGGATTCAGAGATGACCTCAGTGGGGGCAAGAAGTCCACTGGCCCTCAGAGCTTTTCCTGGGGAAACTCCCTGGGTGGGTTCACACATCACACTAATGTTGAACTATGCAAAGCATAGCTTGGACCGGGAAATCTCTCTGCTTCCCTGTCTAAACTAACCTTTGCAGTCTGCATTCCTGTTTTCAAACAGAAAAAAAGCCTATAGGCAATTTGAGAAGTCTTAAAAATAGACTAACAGCTGTCAAAATAAGTGTCAGTGAAAAGGGGACGGGATGCACTTTTACACTTTCCTAAGCACCAAGACTCATGGGAATAGGTGGAAAAGTTGGAGTGGGGACCTATGAGGGGAGGAACACAAAACCCTGAGGATCTTGCAGCAAAGGAGGACAACGAACCTATTCCCTTTTGCAAGCAACAATAATTCACTGCATTACTTTCCCTTGACAGCTTGCATTTTGGCAGAAAAAGCAAAGGAAAGGAAATCATAGGAAAGCAAAACGATTAAACACACACACACAAACACACTCACCACTATTTCGAACATTTCTGGGTTAATGTCCAGGGTTGGTACCTGCAAAGTGCATCAGGTAACCCCACCCCCACAAGACACTGCCCAGGTGGGTTTTCCCATTTCAGACCCATGGAAGTGTGCAGCTTTCTCTGTGCGCACAATCACACAGCAGCAACACAATAAATGTCACAGCCCCATGGCAGAGCACCTGCTTTGTCTGCAGAATTTCCCAGGTTTGACTCTTCACATGCAAAAGGCACCTGGGCCAAAAGGCCCAGACCACACACACACACACACACACACACACACACATGTGCGCTTTAACTTAAAGCTATTATCACCAATAGCAGAGCCACAGAAGAAACATTTTGGCCTTTCAGAATAAGGAAAAACTCTGCAAAAGCAGGGAAGCCACCAAACAGGTGAAGGGGGTGGGGCCAGGGAAAGGAGGCGTGGCCTTCTGGGGACCCCTGGAGGGCCGGGTCAGGGCCCAGTGCCTGAGGTCCTGCACTCCTGCCCTAGGCAGGTGACACCAGTTTGCCTAATGGGGTGAGAGGTTGTGGAGTGGGCTCCTAGGTGTCCACATGTCGTTGTTTAGTCTCAAAGTCGTACCTGACCCTTTGTGACCCCGTGGACAACTTTCCTCCAGGTTGTCCTCCACCATCCCCCGGAGTCCACCCAAGCCCACACCACCACTGCAGTGACCCCATCTAGACACCTCAACCTCTGCCGTCCCCCCTCCTCCTTTTGCCTTCAGTCATGCCCAGCATCAGGGTCTTTTCCAGCGTGCCCTTCTTTTTCATTAGGTGGCCAAAGTATTTGAGCTTCAGCTTCAGGATCTGTGCTCCCAGGGAATGGTCAGGGTTGATTTCCTTTAGGATTGACTAGTTTGATTACTTAGAGTCCAAGGGACTGTCCCCATAACCACATGCAAAAGGTCAGCCTATGAAGAAGACCTGATCTGTGCTAGGGAGAACTTGAACTCCCCACGTATTTTCTCCCTCCCTCTGAATTTAGCAGAGAATGGCCTAATGAAGCCAGTGCAAGATGCTTTCAAAGGTCACACTTTCACTGCTGGCCTGTGCATGAACCATAGTCTGAATCCAGGAGAAAGGACTGAGATTTTAAAGATGAAAAACTCCAGGAACAAGAACCTGGAGACGAAGTATAAAATGAGATGTGGACACGCAGAAGGAGATCCTGAAGCCTTCCCTTCGCTCACAATGGTTTCCAGATTGTTTTTGCACTACTCTGGGAGCACAAAGTAGCTTGAAAATCCATTTAATTAAGCATGCTGGGCTGCGCAGTGAAGATGTACAAAGCTGGCTGTGTGGCGCATGTTTAATTATGCCAATTTAGTTTGATGATGGGGTACAAAGAATAAGAGCACTTGCAGGATCCGTTGGGGTCACTGCTCAGGGCACGCTCCGTGTAACATTCTTGTTAGATCTTTTGTGCATTAAAAATAATAACAAGAGGTCCATTGTGTGTTGCAAATCAAGGGGTCTTGGCCCCACAAAAGTTTAGGGATAAGTCTGAATGATGCAGGGTCTTCTCAGAGCCAACCTGACATGCAAATGGAAATTTTGGTCTTACAGAACAGCAGAAGCTAGTTCTGGTGGAATGACTAACCTCATTCTCATGGTGCTGGCAAACCTCTGTCAGGGCTGTACCACTTCAAACTACTGGTAGAAGCTAACTAAGAATGGGCAAATTGGACAGTTTTGCTTTCCCCCATAATCATTAAATAGAAAAATCTCATATTTCTTACCTTGAAGGAGGGGTGTGGAACTACTTTAAGGTGGAGGAAGTCCTCCCATTGGCTAGACATGATTATAAATGGCCACATCGAATTTCCAACAGGGAAGGGGACTGATGTGTAGGTGAATTCCTCCAGGATTTCTCTAATCTATTAGATCTATTCTTCCAGGAGGTGGGACTTGGAGGAATTTGCCTCTGTGGGCCATATTAGACTGCTAAGGCAGAATTTCCCCATCCCTGGATTAAGGATGAAGGGATGCCAGTTTACTAAATGTGATACTAAGTGTGATAATTTAGGGTACACCCCCCACCCCCCACACACATGTTTTAGACATGCATCCAATTCAGTGGAAGCCTGAGTTAAACTGATCCTCTTTAGAACACAACTGGTGCTTCCTGAGGTAAAGCCAAAGTCCTTCTGAAGTCACCAGAACTGAAACTTGACCCTCCATGCATTCTATTTACAATCTGGCTTTGGCAAGGCAGGCAGCTTGTTTCCACCTGTTTTGCTCATTTCTCAGCACTGATGCAGGGCTGGAAGGAAGGAGCAGAGCTGCAAGCCCCGCAGAATCCATCCCCTTCAGTCTGTGGACTTCCCCTTATGCTTGGCCCTGTCCTAGGAAGTGAACCAAACCCAAAAGTGAATCCTCGCAGAACCTGGCTGTGCAACCAGCCACCTTCCTCCATGTCTTGTGTGGCTCAACAAAGGCTGCAAATCATGTGTGCAGAGGAGGGACAGCACTTGCGCACTGGTTGTGCCAGGACGGGCACTCACGCCAGGAAATAGGACCCATGGTTGCAAGGAAGCAGGCTGGAGTCCAGGTAGCAAAGCCCAAGGGATCCCATCCCCAAAACAGATACATCATACGTTAGTCTTTCTAATCACAGGGCAAACTTTACAGGGGAGAAAATGTTGGTCCACAAGTTTAACATTTTTCCAGCAGTACCAGACTTCTTTATGAAAACAAGCTTTAACCCAATCTTCAGTCAGCATAGCTCCCTAGTTCCTGTAGCTTTCTTTTGAAAATCTTGCAGGTTTCCTGTGTGGTAACAGCTTTATTAGGTGTGCTGTTTTCATACAAATTGCCCAAGAAAACCACAGGAGAAGAGAAGAGGAAGCAAATCATTTCCCCAGTTTGTGAACTCCATACAGACCGCCGCACCCATCCTTCTGAAACTGTGCCTCACTTACAGCCATCCCTGTGGTGCCCAACATTTTCAGAAGAATAGTTCACAAGGAAAACGGAGAGATAAAACACAAGGCAGTTTAACCAATGGACCGAAAGTTTTGCAAAGCTTTTCTGCTAACCCTTTTGAATACATTGTTCTAGTCAACTTTCCACATCATAAAAGGCAGACCACTTCTGTATTCAGCAAAGAACAACAAGGAATATGTTACTGGTGAGAGTTAAGCTGGAGACGTTTCACAGAAAATCATTTTCTGGGAAAAGGTGAAAACCCTAAAATAGATGTTCACATTGCAGAACTTCAGTGGAATATTGTCCTCCCTGTTTGGGCGCAATGCTCTCTCCCCCCGCTCTCAATGCCCTACAACAACACAAAGGGTGCAGGCTTCTGGCATCCCAAAATTAGTGCCCTTTGCTGGTTAGGAGGGGAAGAAACACCAAACAGCACTGCAAACAGTGCTGCCGGTTCTTCTCACTGTCATCTATAAAACTCTTTCTTCCATAAAGTTTACTTTGACTGAAGATACCTGGACCACCCCTGTAGTCCTGTATGTTTCTACAATGGAACAAGAGTAGAAACTGGGCAACGGCGTGGGTGGGCATGTACCAGAACCCCAGAAGTAGCATTAAAGGGTGAAGAGGGAAACAGAAGGTGCTTCTACCATTAAATTACAAATTAAAGTTGAGAGTGGTCCCAGCCCTCTTGAAGAGAGACACTACTCATAAACAGCATATACTGGCCAAAGAACTGGAAGCTCGCTTTTTGAGTTTGGCTCTCTGCCTCCATGCTGCATCCTTCCCTCCCTCTTTCTCTTGCCACTTGTCTGGATCCAGCTCAGCACCACTTGGTCCTTCCTCTACAGTGAAGGTCTCCTTAAAATGCACCAGAGGCGAGGTGCTGCCATGGACGGCAGGTCCTAGCAAGCTCTTGCTTCTTCATTATTTATCAGCCTTGACACAGCAGGAGTCTTTGGGACCTGATCATCTAAGGGGGGAGCTTCAGCCTTACCTAGTTGATTCTACAGGGGGCTTGGCACATCTGCTCCTGTCTGCTAGGGTTCCTGGGCATGCACAGAGTAGGAATGTGCAAACTGGCAGAGCTCAAGTAATAGTACCAATATTAGAAAATCCAAATTCCTTCTTGAAGTTTTTTCTTACCTTGTCCAGATACCAGACTGCAAGCTTATTTTTGTGTTTGCATGAAATATTTCCATGCATATTTTTCCAATTGTATCAACTATGCATGCCTTAGAGATGAATACATTCTCCCCCCTTGCTTAAGGTGCATTTGTGCACTTTTTCCCCCAAAAGAATGCATTTTTCATGCACATTTTTTGAATGTGCACGTATGCATTTATG
The DNA here is from genome assembly GCF_004798865.1 of Varanus komodoensis. Taxonomy (NCBI): domain Eukaryota; kingdom Metazoa; phylum Chordata; class Lepidosauria; order Squamata; family Varanidae; genus Varanus; species Varanus komodoensis. Next base: position 60,408,137 of record NW_025335568.1, read on the forward strand.
GGTGTCAGGAAGTCCACAAGTCACATTGCAATCTTGGAAAGATTCAGAATTAAACCATCAATTTTAACTTAACTCATGTTTGTTCTGGGGAAATCTGAATGTTAAGAAATGAAATGACTTTCTCATATGTCCCAGGCTTAGACAAACTCGTTCTCCAGCACATTCTACCCAGTATCAGTAGAGCCAAAATGTATTTATAATTTTAAAGATATCATTGATTTGATCAATATGTACTCCAATCTCCTACTGTCCTTTTTAATGTCAGAATGATTCAGTGTTGCTTGCAAGAGAATTCGATAGCTCTGAAGAAGATTTCTCTGCAGTAGTTCTTCAGATTTATTTATTTAGGAAGGATATTATATCTTTTCTTTTTCCTAGTGAGGATTGATTGATCTGAGAATTGTTAAATCCCTTGGGGTTTTTTTTAAAGCTTTCATTTCAAATTGCTTCTAACATCACCTATTAGAACACATTAAAACTGAAGTTTAGAGAAAGAAAATCAGTGGTATCACACACAACTTTCTAAAAAGACTAAAAATAGGTACTTTCCCCCACTTTTAAAAGAATGGTAGCTTTAAGCCAGGGTGTTAGTTCATGTGAAGCATGCGGCAGTTGAGGAGGCGCAATTCCATTCTAAAACTCTTCTCTCTCTAGTAAAAAGTAAACAAAACATATTTCAGATTTTTCTTTATAATCATCTGAGTTTCATATTCAATAAAAGGGGTTCTTAATATTCTGGTGCAGTTAACAGCATCTTGCTTTCGAAATAGGGCATCTACAGAGCTCTGTGGTTAGCTCTGAGGAAGTCTGCATTCAACTGTAAGCCATGATTTGTTTTATCAAATTGTGGTTTGTTTCAACAATCAAACCCACTTTGGATTACAAACAACTTGTTTTTAGCAAGAAACCTCCATTTAAAACTAGGATACCTTGTATCCTGGCCATTCCAGGCTCCCTGCATCTTTGGCCCTGAACTGTCACATTCGACCTGTCTCCAATGTTATGTTCCTGACCTGAAGCTGTGCCAGCTGGGACAGGGGACCAGCACTCCGGTTCCCAGCTCCAGTCAGAGCTGTCTCCAGGGTCAAAGTTGAGACTCTGAACTATCCCATGCAGCCCATCCCCAACAGACAGTGTTTAGTGGCCATGAGATTGTTGCCTCTCTCGGTGAGTGCATAAGTCCATTAATGCATCCATTTGGGAAGTATGCACACAAAAGTGCATTTTTCCCATGAGAAAGGAAAAATAAGATTGGCAAAGAACCTGCATGAAAGGAACTCAGAGGCAGAAAAGGAGAAAGCCCACAGAAAGAGACAACTTTGCTGGGCTGGGCTTGGGATACGCAACACTAATTAGCACTTCTGTGAACAAACACCTTGGAGAACAATAGATGAGGTGCTGCGAAGCTCCACCATCTCTTTCCCCTTCACAGCAGAATCACTGCCACTATGCAAGGCAGGTCTGCTTAGAGCATCCAGTACCTACTAGAACTAAAGACTGGGATCGATCTCCAGGAAACAGAAATCTCCCTTATATTATGGGGCCAACCCATAGGCTCTTCTAGTATTGCTTTGTTGGCATTCACTGGTAGCAGCTTTCCAAGTTTTCCGGTAGATTCCTTCCTGCCCTACCTGGTGATGTCAGATTTTGACTTTCTGCAAGCAAAGCGGAATGTCAGGCAGTTAAACCCATGGCCCTCCCTTCTGTCCCCAAGCACAGCCTCCCTTTTAATGTCCCTCATGATTTGGAGCGCTGCCGTGTCGGATGCATGTAGGCAATTTAAACAGGGACTTGGAGCCACCCCGCAGGGATTGTGCTGCCACATGAAGAGCCTCCTGGGAAAGCACAAAAGCAGGAGCAACATCTGGTACAGGGCAAAGGTTTCTAGAGACAAGCAAGCCAGGACCTCAACGTGTCTTTGATGACTTTGCACAAAGCAGCTTCCCCTCAGTGATCACTTCCAATCTTCCTCCCAGACCTGAAGCATTGCAATCCTGAGTTTGGTCATGGTTAGCATCACATTAATCTCTATTTCATTGTTGTGGAAGAAATTTCAAGGCCTCCCAACCTACCAGACTGCACTGTGGTGAAGGCCCCTCCGACCCAAGGCTGGGCCCTGCTGTAGGGAATGAACCACACTGTGAAATGCACTGCTTAATAATTAAGAGCTGATTGAAAGTTATAAATGGAGCACTTTAAAAAGGAATGTGTTTCCATGCCCTTGGAGATAGGAACTCCTTAGAACCATCGCTGTTTTCCTTGCTGCTTAAGCCTTCCTGGCTCATTTCATCCATTTATTTTTAAGTGTAGGAAAGAGAGCATTGAGGTGCAGCATTCCCCTTCCACTGTACTCAGAAGCATGCCTCACGGAGCGCATCATGCAACCACTGGCTGATGCACTTGATGCTGCAAGCCACAGAGAGCCTTCATACTATGAGGCCAACCTGACTGGAACTTTCTAGTAGGAGAAGGAAAAATCATTATACATTTTATAAAAGTGGGTATTTTGACTGCCTTTAGAAAGTTTCACTGGTTTGAGAGAGAAATGATAAGATTTATTTGTTAACTTGAGCCAGACTCTTTGGGTTCCATGCCCTGATCTGCTCAGGACCTACCTAAGGGACTGCCTTTCTCACTATGGACTTGCTCAGGTGTTACAATCTGCAAGAAAATCCCTTTGTACTGTTTTGAGGATGCAAAAATCTGCTTGTTGGGCATACACAAAAGGACTCTCTCTTGCATTGCTCCCAAATGATGGAATGCGCGCCCTCCAGAACTAGAACGAGCCCGTCTCTGGACCCTTAGAAAGGGTGAATATCTTTTCAGTGGGGAGGGGTTGATCCCCATCTGGGAGTTCCTCATTCCCTACAGCCCCTCCCACTGGTGGTCCACTCAAGCTGCTCTCAGGGACGGTCCAGTGTGGTGAACCAGGCAACCTTGAGACAATCATCCCCTCCTGCTGCTGCTGCTGCTGCTGCTGCTGCATCCAGGACCTTGGGCCACCCTGAGCTCCATCTTCTTGCTGAGACATTCCTCCTCCTCTGAATCTGCATAAACATCTCAGACATGGCTAGTGCCCCACCTCCTTTGCTTTCAACAGGTGGAGAGCCTGGGGGCATGGAGACGGAGCCACCTCCTTCTCGCCAGCACTGGCACCTGGCCCAGGTCAAGAGCCAGGTAAAAGGGCAGGTTGCAATAGTGGGAAGGAGGCTCATGTCTGTGGGCACTTGTTCATGGGGTCCCTGCTACAGTGGGCGCCCTGGATGCTGACCCGGTTCTGGGCTCAGGTTGAAGAGATGGAACGAGGCGGCATATCGGTGATCAGGGAGGTCCCCTCCATGCTATGCAACATTCGGCACAAGTAGTCTTTCCATTAGTTGTTCTTTCCCCTGATCTATTATGCACTGGTGCTTAATTTGAAACTATAGATAGCAAACCAAATGTGGAACATTTTAAAGTAATTGACCATTGTCAAGAGGCCTTGGAGGGTGGCACGCGAATTGCCGAGCCAGATCGGACTGGATGATTTCAGCTACAGCTAGGGGCATTTATTGCCTTCTAAGGAGAAGTGCCGAGAAGGAAAAGTTTAGGAGGAGAGGAAAAGCTGAGCCATTGCCCAGGGAACCTGTTGCATAACTGTTTGGAAAACTTCCAGAGCAGAAAAGCGGAATGTGAGCTGGCTGTTCCTACTCTCAAGCCTGCAGCCACATAAGCCTTTGAAAGAAAAAATGGGGTATTCCACCAGATCTGGTTGCTACTGCCACTAGTAGTACACTGTAGTGAAAATCTTGCAATAAACTAAGTGGGCAAACATTGCCAGCTTCGGTCAGATTACATATAAAGGAGGCCTAAAAGAAAACGTTGCTACCTTTGCTCCTAAGGGCTGTTCCTGTTCAGAGTAACAGCCAGTAAGCCAGGCCCTCTTCGACTGGGCTATTCCACCCCACATCCCCAGTTTTCCATTGTTCTTTTCTTTTCCAGCAGGTAGCCAACCATCCATGGCCACTGAGCAGGCTTGGTCTTCATGGGGTTGCCTTGTTTCCCTACCTTTCTTATCTTTTTCTTCATGTGAAGTAGTACTGTTGCGAGCCTTGGAGTTCCTCCAAGCAAGCTGATACCCCCTTCAATGCCTCCATTTTGGATTCCCTTCTACTGGCACTCACCATCTGAGGCAGGTATTAGAAGTAATATTATTTTCAACTGCAGAAAAATGGGTTTACTGGTCTTTCACAAATTATGACCTGTACAAGAAAAAGGATTTCAGCAGGCCCTACTGTGAAGCTCAGGCTACACATTACTGCCAACAATCCACAGCTCTTCCCCATAGCTCCTGGTTGATGCTTTGTAGAAGATTCGGGACAAGACATGATTGCTCTCAGAGGTTCCAGGGACAGTAGTAGAATGGAGCCCAGTACAAAACAGAGAGTCATGTAGACTATGTTTAGCATGCAGGCTAATTGGGCCTAATTGTCTACATATACAGGGTGACCGATGGGAGTCGGACTTTTTAGAACAAGTAATACACGGTAAGTGGTGATGGGAGGGGGATGAGCTGGGCGTCTTCCCTCCCCCTCCCCCCCCAGAATGCCAATTCAGTCACAATGGAGCAGTGGACGTTACAACGTTGTTTGTTTGCTTATGACAGAAGTTCTTCAAAACATGTTCCTCGGGCACCTCTTTTCACATTCCGGTGATGTGCCATGGCCCCCAAGGCCTCCTGACTTGTCATCATGTGATTTCTTCCTATGGGGTACCTGAAGAGCTGTGTGTACACTCACCGACCCCATAATTTAAACGAATTGAAGGATGCCATCTGACAAGAAGTGCTCGCGATCGATCAACAGCTGTTGGCCTGAGTGATGAACAATTTCAAGTGAAGGACTGAAAGTGGCATTCAAGAGGATGGTCATCATCTAAATGACATTATTTTTCATAACTGAATAGGTAACTCAAATGGCATGTCTTGACCTCTGTTTTTGTAAAAATAAATCTATTTTGAGATGAAAATCTACGGAGTACTGTTTTTTTCAAAACCGTCCGACTCCCATCGGTCACCCTGTATATATGTTGCCATGATATCCTTCTTCGTTCACTTCTGCATTTTCCAGCTAAGTGTTTCCAGATAGTCCTTATCAGAGATAGGCAATAATGTGACAAGCAGAAGGAAGAGTATAAATTTGTTTCATAGGAATAGGACTAGGAATAGGAATAGGAGAGTTATCTGCAAGCTCACCAAGATGCAGACGTGGCCCCAGTAAAGATCTTAAAGGTTTTCTGTGACCTTCAGAGCCCTCAATGTCCTTGTTTCCCCACTTTTTAATCCTTCAACACATCTCTTGCTTCTTCCAAATCTCAAAAGTCTATCTTTTTGATGAAGTCTTTGGCACAACCCTCTGGTTCCCACCTCCAACTGTAATTTGGCCAAAGGAAAATTGTTGGATGCTCTTACTGCATTTCCCCAAGTCATGTCCTTTGTGTTAAATTCCAGTCTGTACATTCCAGTGGACCTCTAAAGAGCTGTGGGCTCTGGCAGATGCCCAGTCACGCCAACCCTTGATGCATGCCCCATTTTCACTAGCCACACTTGCCCTGGGATGCTGCTTTCTTCTGGACATGTGCTGTGAGCTTGGAAATAACACCCCAACCCTTGGAGATGGACAGGATCCTGGTAACCATCTTCCTGTTTTGCTTAGCCCCTGTGCCCATTAGCTCTGCACCACACTAAACCTCCTGGCACAGCACTGTTTTTGCCAAAGGTACATATGTCCACCTAACACAGATACTAATAGAGCCAGCATCTTCATTATTTAGTAGAATGTTTCACTTTATCATGTTGATGTAATCCCATATTTTATCAACTGAAGCCTACAAGGGAATGTGTGTTTGTGCATTGTGTGGCAACTACTTTATTGGAATGATTAAAATGTAAGGCCTTTCTCTAGCAGAAGGAAATAAAATGAAATCATTATTTATAGTGGCCACACTCATACAGTAAAGTGCAGATTTATTGTATTAATGAATTTTATCTTACAAGCTTTTTCTTAGCCATGAAATACAATTTAAAAAAGAAAAGGAACAAAACCTGCATTGTCACATAGATTTGTCTCAAACTCTCCTTTGTGCAGGAACATGGGGCATGGAGTAAGAGACAGAAACACAGAACAGGCAGTACTTTAAATGTGTGTAAGCGCTATGGGGGGGGGGCTTTCATTTTTACTCTTGAGTAGGCCCAGAGCCCCAGTTCAGATCTTGAAAGCCTT
>NW_025335568.1:60414496-60521418 GCF_004798865.1 Varanus komodoensis
ATAATAATAATAATAATAATAATAATAATAATAATAATAATAATTCTCAGCTTCTGCCTTTCTTGCTCCTTCAGCTCAATGCAAGCATCCAGGGCTTCCTGCAAGCATCACACAGCAAGTGGCTTGGATCCCTTGGCTGATTTTGCTGGATCCATGTGAAAGCACCTTGTGCATGTCCTCGGCTGGGGTACGTTGTTGCTTGGCTCAGGCCTGTAGGTCCCCAAGCAAACCTGCTGGCAGCCCTTTTGGCTGGGATGGATCGTAGGCCAGTGCTCTGCCTTCACAACCCTCTGCATGGTACTTAGGCTGGAGGGGAGGCAGAGGGGCAGCTCTGGCATTTTGGGCTGGGCTGGGGAGGCAGGGGAGGCCCTTAACCTGGGCATGTACAGCCGGCACTCTCTTGCACTGCTGCCCGTGATTAAGTTTTGGGTCATCTGCAGAGGTGAAGGTGATGCTGGCATAGCCCGAAGCTTCAGTGCATATGGAGAATCGGCGCCACCTGGCGTGAGCCCCAGAAGGGGCCTGCCAAGGGCCACCCAGTGCGCTCCAGGGCTGAGCGGGGATGGTCTTTCCAGCCCACCGTGAGCTGGCACTCTCCAGCCGTGCTGCAGCACAACTCGTGCCCTTCCCAGCCAGCACGGACAACGCCCAGGGAAGCCGGGGGCAGCGGCACTCAGACACAAAGGAGGATCAGCGGCTGCCTGAGCCTGAGCTGGCCTGTGGCCCGGCCAGCCCGGCCTTGTCCACCCTCATGCTTCGCACAGTCTTCCTGCTCTTTCCCGGAGGTGCCAGGGCTGAGGCTGGGCCCACTGCCTACCAGGCAGACGCTGCCCCACTGAGCCGTGGCTGCTTGTCTGAAAGGGGGAAGCTGCTCCGGACAGTAGAGCTTCAGCAGAGCCAACCGCAGGCTTCCCCATGTTGTAAATTAGAAACTGGGGTGGGCAGTTGGCAAAAAGGCAAGCAGGAAGCAAAGCTGTGGAAATTCCCCAAGTCTTCATGGAGGCAGGCAGCTTACCAGGAAAAGCGGATGCGGTTGCAGCTTTTCAAATCCCTTTCGATTGCTCCTCCTTGGCAAAAAGCCACAGTTGGAGGGCCCCACGGTGCCTCTGCCCGAGCAGCAGAATTTCCCGGTTGCAGCAGAGGTAGATGGAAGGCGAAGCAGGGCTATCCATTGCTTTTGCCAAAATGCCACGGACCTTTTTCCCTCTTCCCTCCCCACCGCCTTTGCCTTTTGTGCTATATCTTTCAGGAAGTCAGGCCTGTGGGCAGAGACTGCCTCTTTTAAAAAATCCAGTTTTTGTAAACTGTTCTAAGAGACTTTTCAGCTCAGAAACATGAGGAAGGATTAAATAAAGTAGACTAACCAACAAACAAAAGCATTAGAAAGGAACCTGTTTCCTCACAGGGCTGCCAATGGCATGCCCCATGCTCTCTGTGTAAGCCCCGGCACGTAACATTCTGAAGAATTTGGGTTCAAGCAGGTGTCTTATTTGTTTGTTTGTTTATTACATTTGTATAAAAGCCATCTATTAGCATAATGCACTCTGGGCATCCATTACCATGCACGCATGGCTAAAAATGCTTCCCCTCTTCTCAGTCCACAAATGGGACCATGAAAATCGGGAGGCATTTTTGTCAGAGAGCTGAATTTATGGCTACCAGAAAGCCCTTGCTCTCCGGTAGTCATAAATTAGCTGGAAAGTGCTAAGGCAAGTACCATGCACACAACAATGCGCATTTGGCCTTATTTGCATTCTGTCGCCAAGCACAATCACTTTACTGGACATATTGGAACATTATGCATTGCTCTTCATGTCAGCCAGAGTGCCTGCGAGCGTCAGCCTTGAAAAATGCCCCTGCTAAAGAGTTTGCTTACTTGCACTTCCTTGTTTTGCTTAGCTGTGCCTGAAATTAAATACGCAAAAATGTTCTGGGAGACTATATATATCTCAGCTTATGTGCAATCTCAAATTATTCAGATTTGCTATGTGATGAATAAGGTGACAATCTAAAATGAAGGGAAAATGTATTATTTTTTTTTTCATTCTGTTATGTTATAAACCAGTGTCCATATGCCATTTATCAATTGTCAGATAGCTTTGGGCCATGCTATGCATTCCAGTACTCCCTGTCTCTTTGCAGTTCTTTATTAGGCTGGATTGTTTCATTAATATCTGCCAGCGCCTGTGGCCCCAGCGCAAGCCCCGCAGCAATCGCACTGGCTTCCTGCCCGCCCCAACACATTCGGAAAACCCCCTCAGCAGCCTGGTCCAGCTGCACAGTTTCAGGGCTCAGGAAAATCCCCGGGACTCAGCTGACATTCTGCGTGGCTACACTGGGGTGACCGAGAAAAAAGAGATGGCCAAAATGCACCACACGCCAGCATGTATTAGGATTCTGCTGCTCCTAACATTTGAACCTTGGCAGGTGATGGTGGTAATAGAAAGGGATTCACTCTGGAATAGCATCCCAGGCACCTGGCATCCATGCCAGGGCACTGGGAACACTGGGAGGTGCTGGACCCAGAGGGGTCCCTGCAAGAACTTGTATCATTGGTGCTAAAAGAATGGCTGTTGGTCGTGCCATCACTGTCACCAGGACAGGTTGAGGGGTGGTGAGGGTGGTAGGACTGGCAAGGGGATTGGCGATGGGAGGGCCTCTGTGGGAGAGGATTCCACCTCATCAGAATCCCGATAATGGCAGAAGAAGTGTGCCAGGGCTGAAAAGGGGTTCCATCAATCTGCCAATGCCAGTTTCTCATTTTTCCAACCTTAAATCTAGTTGTTATTTTTTGAATTAAAAAAGCATGTTTCTCTGAATGTATGCATGCGTTGTACACAGCTTTATTTCTGATACACATTTTCCCCCAATATGTTTTTATACCACAGTGCATTTTTACTGTTATTTGCACTAATGCATGCATTTTTGTGTGTGCATTTCCCTGCAATACACTTTTTTTTTTGGGTAGCATGGATTCCTGATTGGAGAATTCCATTGCAGAGAAGTACAAATCTGGAAGGAATACTAAGTTCTGGAATGCTTACTGTAAAGCTTGCTAAGTTTGTTTTCAAACGTGGACCCAAAAAGTTCCCCAATCCTTAGTTTGAATTCGGATTGGAATAAAAAGTGGTTACGGTCAAGGAAAAAATAGCTTGGTTTGACAAATACAGCAAAGTTGTATACGGATGGCGCAAATACAGATGAAGTTGCCTGATTTGGCCCTTGCTAGCACTTTCTTTCTTTGCTTCTATCCTTCCCCAAACACAAAGGGATCTGCAGCCATGCTGTGTCTTTGTGTTGACCTTCAGGTATCAATTCAAAGGGAGAGGCTCCAAAGAAAAAGCCGGAAAATCACATCTGCCTCGTGCTGATGATTAAAACTGCCTCCTCTTTCCCACAAAGTCATGCGCTTCTAGGAAGGCTTTCGCCTTGCACAGTGCACCCTTTTTTAGATATACCTTTAGGTGTGCACATTTGAAGCACACAATGGAGTAATTCCAAGGAAGAAGATTACAGCACATATTTTGATTTCACGGAAACAATAGAATGCGTCGCAGTGCCTTGGACTGATGGTGCCCACATGACCTTGTAGCATTTCAAGAGACAATTAAAGCACCTGAGACTCTGAAATGTGAAAAGCAGCTCTTCTCCTCCCATCCAGAAAGAGACTGTGTGATAACAAGATAAGCGCTATGAATGTTAAAAAGTGAAAATCACTAATTGGCAATGCTAAACATCATTGCCAATAGACAAAAGAGCTGGCAGTGCTCTACAAAACGTGACAACTTCTTGCATCAAATTTTCATAATTAAGCTGTGACCATAATTTTATTTATTTATTTAGCACTTTTCTATACTGTCTGGTAGCCACATGGCTCTCTAGATCGTTTACATAATTAAAAATCAACAATATAAAACATCATAAATAACACAATTAAAACCACGGTATCAATGATAATATCAATAATAAAAATAATCATAACCATGGCATCAGTTTTAGTCATTCAGGTCACTGTGTATCACAACCATTAACTTACAGGGCAAAATAGATCTAACAGGCACATTTCCAAATATAAGTATGTTCTCACAATACTGGGAACATTCATGTTTTAGATGCATTATCCATTTGTGTTTGTTTTGATTTCATCAGGCTTTGACCATGAAATTGCAGAAACTTCCTGCTGTCAAATATCAATTCCATTGTATGTTGCCCATCAAACATAGCATGTGATAATACCATTTCATGTCAGCTCTCAAATACCGTCCAAATTGAATACCATTACATGCAAACTATCAAGTATGATTGGCCAGTAACTTTCAATTGATCTTCTGGAATAGTAGGGATTTGGAAATGATTGAAAGCTCATTTGGGTTCATCAATGAGAAGCTCAGAAACAGTTGACAAGTTTCCCTGGAAGACAAGTTGCCCTAACTATGGATATTTGTCTGTGAGAAACACACCCTGCAAGATGTTGGTGTGTGTATATTAGGGCACACTTTCCATTTGTGATGGGTGTTGTCAAACTCCGTTCCTGATGGGTTCTTTCCATTCATGACGGGTGTTGTAAGAACAGTGCATAGTGATGGGTGAGAAATTCATTCCAGAAGAACACGAGAAGAGCCCTTCTGGGTCAGTCTGAAGGTCCACCTAGTCTGACATTCTGTTCAGTGGCCGGTCAGCAGCCCATGCAACACCCACCAGCATGTTCCCGTCCCAAGAATTCCAGCACGTGGCGTATGCAGGCATACGGCCTTTGCCACTGGGGGCAATATGTACCCATCAGGACCAGGAGTCATTGGTAGCCTTCTCTTCCAGGAATAATCCACCCTTAAAGCATCACTACCTCTTTCAAGAGCGAATCCCACATCCTGACCATGCACTGGAGTTCATATCTCCTTTTTCTGTCCTGAATCTCTCACAAACCAACTTTGTGGGATGGCCTTGCTGGGTTCCAGCACCATGAGAGATGGCGAAAAATGTCTCCAGATTCTGCACATCAGACATAATTTTGTATAGCTTGGTCATGCATCCCTTTCTTCACCTTTTCTGAAAGGTCCCAGGTAGCCTTCTTCATCTGGGAGTTACTCCAGGGCCTCGATCATTTTCGTTGCCCTTTGCTGCACTTTCTTCCACCTGCGCAACACCCTTTCAGGTGCAATGGCCAGAACTGGGCAACCTGTTGCACTGTGCACAGGGTTCCAGGTGTGGTCACATCACTGCCTTGTATAAGGGCAGCCTGAGGTTGGCAGTTTTTGTTTCAACTTCTCTCCTAATGATTGGAGAACCAGGGTGCTGTAGTGATCAGACTGTTGGGCTGGGACTTGGGAGAGCCACTCACGGGAGGGCTTTGGGCCGGTCTGTCCCTCTCAGCCTAGCCTGCTTCAGAGGATGGTTGCACGGATAAAATAGAATTTATATTGCGTTAGCCACCTTGGCTTTGCTGCAAGATGAAAAAGGGTTGTATACACATGTCGTAATGAATACTGCATTTTTAAAATGCCTAATGTGTGATTTGTTTTCCAACAATGCTCTGAGCTGTCTCCCTCAACCCCAGCATCTTCCTTTGCCAGTCACTAGCAGCTGCTTATATACAAAGTTGAGATTTTTCTTGTGTTTCATTGCAAAAGTACATTACTGTGTACATTACTGCATACCTGCTTACACGGAACAGCATTTGCCATTTTGATGTCCATTTTCCGCATTTAGAGAAACTCTGCAGAGCTCCTTGCAGTCCCTTTTTGCTTTAACCAGTCTAAGTAATTTTGTTTCATCAGCAAATTTCCATTCATTTTTTTACATGCATTTACCAGAATTTACCCATTTCTTTATATTCAGGAGACAAAGGGTGACAGTAAAATTAAATTAAAGTGTGGGAGAAACCAAGCCAACTGATTCATCCATCCAGGCAGAGAATTTTAAGTGCTTAGCTTTGAAACCAAGCATTCAACTAGTATTAAACTGTGCATCCCACCATGCTGGGGTTGCCAACGAGCTCCTTATCTTTAACAACTGTATGGCCAGCAGGCACGATAATTTTCTTCACAGCAGAAACGCTGCTGAATTTGCCTAGTGCAAACAGGTGGGCATTTTGCTTCAGTAGAAGGATTTACAAAATGTAGGCATTTCTTCAAATCAAGGGTGGAAAGATCTTAGGATTTTATTTTTTTTTTTTTAATGGAAAACCAGAGAAGCCAGGATGGACAGCTCCATCCATCCCTAACAGAACAGAGCATTGGCTGTTGGGTGGGACAGAAATTAATCAATTAATTAAACAACCATGACCCATAGTGGTTCACCATGGGCAACAGTCCTGTGGCAGAAAAATTAGAAACTCTGTGCACCCATTACTCGCTTGCAGGGCACTAGTGTGTGTCTTCAGATGGAGGGCTCAGTCCTGCCCCTCCTGACCAATGAGCTGGGGATGATGGTAGCCCAGTGGTGTGGCATCGGGTAGGGGGTCACAAGCATGGCCCAGCCCTGCAAACCCATGCAGGTTTATTTGTCAACTGAATGTCTAATCTAGCCTTCGGTATCCACTTTGCTGGCCTAGATCAGAGCTATCTAACACAAGTGTTAACAATCATTCCCAAAGCATCCAAGCAGTTCAGGTGACAGCTGAGGTCACAGCTCACAAAGGTAGCAATCAATGGCCTTGCAAAGGGCTTAGATTTGATCTAACTGAAGCTTTAAGCATCAACTGGAAGGTGAACGGCAGTGAAGCAGGTAAGATCAACACTGGGAGATCATGGTTCAAACTGGGAGGACATGTGGAGTCCATTTCACTGTCTCCTCCATGTTGGTTTCTGCTAGAATTCATTCCCCGGACCAGTCCTTAACATTCTTCTCTCTCTGGAAATAGTGATGCCAAATATTATCTCAGCCCTCATCATATTTATTGCATTTTTTTTATTTCCATTGAAAAGGATGCCAGTGCTTGATGGTTGATATCTGAACAATATTTTATGCTCCCTGGCATTTGGTATTAGGCAGCCTTGCTAGAAGACATGCAACACTTTATTTCTCAGTGGCTTGCTAACTTGCTTGTTTCAGGAATTACACCACATGGCCCAATGAGTGCAGCTGTGCCCACCACATGAAGTGAGGCCATTGGCTACTAAGGGGAGGGCCTTTTTTATTTTCCCAGGCATTTGAATCCTTCAGCTTTCACTGTTTTAAAACATGATAAAAATGGCAAAACTGAGGTTATCATACTTTGGAAACATCATGAGAAGGCAAGACTCACTGGAGAAGACAAGTCGAAGGGAGAGTTGAAGGCAGAAAAAGAAACAGGAGACCAAATCTGAGAAGGATTGACTACTCAAAGCCACAGCCTTGAATTGGAACAGCTCAGTAGGGATTTCAAAGACATTTTGGAGGGCTCCCATTCATGGGGTCACCTTAAGTTGGAGACAACTTGACAGCATGTAACATCATCATCATCATCATCAGTTTGAGCCCCTCAGATTACTAGGTGGCATATAAATATAATAGATGATTATGCTTATGATGATGATTATTTTCATTTCTATACTGCCTGTAGTCAAAGCTCTCCAGGTGGTTAAACATTGTATATTTAGAACTTTAAACTGCTGATGGCTTTTACTTTGGTCATGTTAAACTCTTGTGCATGTGTATGTAATTTTTTATCATATTATTGTATTTTAAGGTTCCAAATCATGTAAACCACCCAGAAAGCTTAGGCTGCTGCGTAGGATAGAATTGTAATAAACAAAACCAAAATGAACTACCATCATGCATCATTATTCATCATTATGATAGGAATGAGAGAAGTTTAATTACTTTTATCACACATAAGCGTTGCTAGTGACAGGGACACCAGGGCATGTGCCCCAAACCTTCTGAGCTGTGACCCCCATTTTTGGAACTGTACCAATGACATCATCTCGGTAATATGAGCCTCTTCTTCCCTCTGAGCTTGATACCCTTACAGGTATTAGGAGACAAGAGGCTTCCCTCCTTGGTACCTCAGGGAGGTCTTGCGGGAGGGCAGTGGCCTTTAAATGGCAGGAGACATGGGTGTCCTTCTTTCCATAGACTGCTCACTGCTGCCTTCTCTCCCTACATTTCTGTTTTTACATCCTAGTAGTGGGGACATAATTGTAGTTGGCATGCGATGAGAATTTGAAGAGAGAGAAGGGCTTGGAGAAGTCCCTATAAAATACTGGTGTTTCACACATCAGCTGCTTTTACCGTCTGAAACGGGAACTTTGGTTCTATGCAAGCTCAGCTGCTTCAGCACAGCAAAAGAGCACATCAGTCGTCACAGTCTTTGCCCCCCCGCCCCCCACAATCTTTCCCATTTCCCACAGAGCTACAGGCAGCAGATTGCCCCAGAAGGAAGGAGCACTAGACCAAGTGCTGAGGAAACTCTGCACAGAGGGCCTTGTGATGTTGCCAGCAGGCTTTTAAAAATTTTATATTTTAAAAAATGCAAGGGAAAGCCTTCGGCCACCTCCTTTGGTAAAGTTAATTAAGATATTTCAGCCTGCACACCCCTCCTTGCTCCCCTGGTTCCCCTGAAGTGCTCTGCAAAAAAGTTTGGGAAATTCTCTCTTGACCTGCTCCCTTTCCAATCACCACCCTTCTTTTCCTCCCCTCCCCTCCCCTGTCCTGGTTTTTCTTCCTTTTCTTTATTCCAAAAAACTGGGGAATTCTCAGGGGGAGAGGATGGTAGGGAGGAAAGGTTTTTAATGGCCTCTGGCTTCATACAGACAGAGAAGTACTCTATTTTTCTCCTCCTCTCCATCCAACTCTGGGAAAAGTCATCTCTGCAACCACGACCCAGAGACAGAATGATGTGCTTTAATAAAAACAGAAGTTGACTGGGGGAGTGGAGAAAGAAAAGTACCATTCGCTTTTTCAATCTGGATATGCCTACTCAGACCCAAGCCCCATTATGTTCAGTGGGGCTGATTCCCAACACAGTGCGCATAGGATTAATGTTCAAATTGCAAGATTGCACCCCAGTCTCCCCACTGGTCTGGCTACTCTTCCAGCCCAGCTCTGTGCATGTTTCGTCCCTTGTCAGGGTTGTTTTTTGCATGGACTTGTTTCAGGGTCAAAGGTGCCTGATAGATGTTCAGAGATACTCTCTCCATAAAAGTTCCTTATTCCTAGTATTGAAAATAGACCCCTTGGCTGAGCCATGGCGAAGTCTAGGCACAAACTCAGTCCGGGGGAGGATGGGACCACAAACTTATGTGTAACAAGGAGGACAGAGAAGAGAGCCGCAAAACAAGAGCAAAGCATGTGTTTTTATGAAGAATTGCTGAAGGGCAGGAAGGAAGTGAGCAGAATTTCTATGATCTGGCTATAGTTTTCCTGCAACGAGTGTGGTAAGGACTGAATCCCTAAAAGAGAAATTGGGAAGCTTTGATCTGTGCAGGATACATTCTGCTGCAGAGAAATACACATGGAGAGGCTGCTGTCGCAGCTTAGCGATGAGAAAAAAGCATTCTGCATTTGCCAAGGGGCACTCCGTATTCCACAGCTATTGTTGCTAATAGTCGTGAAATAAAAATAATTCTTATGGGAGGTTGTACCATGGAGCTGTTCCCCAGCCTGTAGCAAATGCCCCGACTGCAGTCCAACACATGGGGGTGGGGGGACTGGGGAAGGGGGCCCCGAGACGGTCCCACAATGAAGTGCTTAGTGACGTTGAATGGGATGTGGCATGCGGCTTCAGGGAGGGGCCAAGAGAGAGGGCTGTTAATTTCTTTCCCCAAAATCATGTAGGCTAATAATGATGAGAAGAGAGGTATTGTTTTTAAGCAAAGAAGAAAATGCAGCTCCTTTGCTCCTCTTTCCCTCCTAGAGATACCTTTGTTCTCATTTCTCACCTTGATGAAGCGAAGATTATTACCACCTCCACCTCCTCCTCTTCCTTATCTTCAGCTCTGTCCTCTGCTTATCGTGTTTTCCTCACTTACCATTCTACTCACATAGTACACCTTTTCTTTTCATTTTTCACTGGCTACTTTTTCCTGCTGATATTCATTATGAGCACTTTGATGTGAATGCTCCTCCTGTCCTTCTCATTCCTCACTCTACGCCTTGATTTCTTCTTAAGTTTCTATTCCTTCTTTGCTTCAACTTGTTTCCTGCTTGGAATTCTCTTTTTCTAAGTAGGAAAGTTTCATGGACCCAGTTGGACTGTCCCTCATTTATATCAACATCGCCTTCACCAGCTCCAGTCCCCATGATCTCCAGACAGCCTGGCCAATGGTTGTGCAGGCTGTGGATGATGGAACTAGTAGCCCAACACATCTGGAGAGAACCGGCTTGGGAAGGCTGGTTTCCTGCTTATAACAAGAGGAGGAAATAGATTCTTCCTGCTCCCTGAACCCAGCTGGGAAATTGGATCATGGAAAATGGGGGGACATTAGCTTCAGGGATGGAGACCCTGTGACCCTCCCCATTTTGGACTAAAAATCCCACCATCTCTGAACATGGGTCGTCTGGGGACTGATGAGAATAAGAGGCCAGCAGGAACCCCACCCCAGCTGAAGCCAGATTACAGCCCCCCCTTTCCATAAAATATTACTGGAAGATAACTTATCCCTGTATGTGTGTCCATGTGTGTTTGTGTCTGTTTGTCCCCTGATGCATTTCAGGAATCTTAACCCTTTATTTTATGAGCTAGCCTAACAGAGCAGAGATTTGGCCATTGTGTCCTTGGGCAGGTTGGACTGATGTATCTGAGAAGTGTATGAGAGAGCTTCTTGAGTGAGATATATGGAAAACTAGTTCCAGTTAGTTTTGCTCAGGATTTACCCAGTTCAAACCTTCTAGACTGACTTGGATTCAATCTGTAGTCCAGGGTTTCACATTTCTGAGTTTGCAATGAGACTTGGAGGCCAAGAACATAGATTTGACAGCATACATTTGTAAAAATGTGTATGAAAAATGTGTACTGTTGAAAAACTGAGCTCAAATATACTTTAATCAATTGGAGAAAACTCTATATTTTTCCAAGACATGCACAAATGGGGTGTGCATTCAGAAAAAGAGACATAAAAATGCACATGGCTTTTCATGGGAAAAGAAACAAAAACATGATCTCAAATGGAGCTGAGTTGAAAGGACCTTCAAGAGGGAATTCAGAGAACTTCAGGAAGAGTTGAGTTCTGCAGCTGAGTTCATACCTCAGTGGATACCTGAAAAGGTTCTCCACAATGCAGCCCTGAGGCCTTTTGTGAGCACTGCGTCCTCAGATCACCTTCCACATCATCCCCTGACATGCTGCCTTCCAAATGTGCTGGACTACAGCTCCCATCATCCACAACCCACATAGCTGGACCACAGGTTGCAAATCAGTATTTCTTTCACGTTGCCTTTGTTAAAGATGTTTCAGCATTCCTGATTTCCAAAGGTGTGCCCAACGATGTTTGATTATCTGGGATGAGGACCGGTAGTCATGGAACATCTTCACTTAGGCATGGAGACTCTGCTGGAGATGGGATGGGAGCAAGGAAGCTGTCAGAACTCTGCAGTTTTACCTCTGCTTGGCAAAACCACAACCCTGATATTTTGGGGAAAGAATTAAAAAGGAGCTAGCACAGAACATTTGACCAAGCATGACCTTCATTGCAGGAATGAGTGTTATAAAGGAAATGGCATATAAAAGGGAATGTGAGGCAGAGGCAAATTGCTAAAAGTTATCCTCCTGTCACCCTGGATGAGGATGTAGGCAACGGTGTTCATGATCAGAAGAGGAGGGCAGAGTTAGAAGAGCGAGTGCTGAGAAAGATTAGGATGAAAGAGGAAGGGTGGCCCCGGAGAGCATGTTCTGATAAAGGTTATGTGATTTAATTGGCATGATTACTATCGTTCCTTTTTTGTAGCTGAATGAGCCCTGAGGTCATCACAGGGAGGACCTCAAGCCTTGGAGAACTAAACTGAGAGGGAATTTGTGCCATCCTTTGGCACAGGAAGTAAGAGCACCTCCTTTGCTTCAAGGAGCCCCCCTCCCTCTGCATTCTGCTCACACCACCCTGCTCTCCCCTGTCCGCTACCCATCACCCAAGGAACAAAGAAATCACACTTCGGAGACAAGAATAGAAGAGGAAGTGGTGGAGGACAAACCTGAAGATGCGGAGGCTCAATACTGCCCAGCTCTTGGAAAGAAAAGATGCTGACAATGTATTAAGCTAACAGTGGGTCTGTTCACACATCACACAAAGGTAGCACTACTTGTGGAACCACCAGGCCTACATGGTTCATGTGAATGTCCACTGTGAACATTCAAGCAGCAGATCCTGCCGTGTGTGTGTGGTAAGGCGGGCCACTTGTGTGATTAGCAACCCTCCCAGATTCCACAGGCTGAATTTTGTGTTATGGGTGATTTGTTAACCACACCAACAACCTGCCCCTGCCAGGTTCACCTGGCGTGATAAGCTGGTGCTGGGCTCCTTGAAGAGGTGACCTGGGACCCATGGGGGCCATTGCCGTGGTGGCTTAAATCAGCCAAAATAAGGCAGGGCAGTTGTGCACACCTGCTCACTGCCAAATGCAGCAGGATGCTGCCCACCTACTTCAGTTCTCCTAAGAAGCATCTGAAAATGGGAATTTGCAGGGTCGAGTTCCGATTCCAGTTCTCAGTTCATCCCTACTTGCAACATGATATTCTAAAGTGGCAAGCAGTAGTGCGATTTCCATGAGCTGATTATGGAGTGTGAAGAAAGGGGGCTACATATTCTCAGGATAAAAATCACCCACCCCTATAACTTCCATATGCCCCGAAGTTAAATCCTGGCATTCTCAAGGGGGCTTCTCAGTGCGGCACCATAAAACCCTGGCTTATATTTCACTGAGCATCAGAGGCCTGATTGTCAGTCTGAGTTAACAGGAGGACCGTGACCTCGTGGCAAAGACATGCAGTCCCCATCCGCAAGGGCAGAGCCGTCTGCTCCATCAGCAAACGAGAAGTCCCACGCCTCGTCGCAGCCTTCCCGGGCTGATGCCCTCCAGATGTTCTGAGCTGCAACTCCCACCATCCGGGACCACTGGCTATGCAGCTTCGGGCTGATGGCTGCTGGAGTCCAGAACATCTAGAAGATGGACGGTTGGGGAGGCTGCTTCATTTGATGAATACGATGAATGCAAGGAGGGAGCATTTTTGGCTGGGCAGGAGAAAGGTGCTTGACGCACGGGAGTGGTGAAGGCCATCCATTTGGTGGACTGGTTCATGGAAGAGGAGGAGGACGATGCTGCTATCAATGGCTCCTAGATCTGGTGACTAGAGGCTGCTCCAGATATCAGACTCAGTGTGCCCACGGGCACCAGTTGTTCAGGAACATGGGCAGGGGTGCTGCGGTTGCAGTCATGCCTGCTGTGGACTTCCCATAGGCAGGTGCCCGTGTGCAAATGGAAAGCTTGGCTAGATAGGCTTTCCTTGTGTTCTTATCTCCACTGTTATTAAAAATAAATCTAGCGGCCGGCCATGGGGAAGACCTCTACCTGGAGCATGTTGCTATTCTAGATTGGTCCAATCCGTTGTCCCCCAGCTGTGCTGGACAGCAATGTCTACCATTTCCAGCCAGCATGGCTGCTGGTCCAACACATTAGGATGTGCGCCAGGTTGGAGAAGATTTGAGTAGATCAAGTTGGGTGGGATGGATACATAGCCTGGTTTGGTATAAGGCAGACTTCTATATTCCTAAATAACCCCCCTTTCCCCCACCGCCCGCACTCTTCCCTCACCTGTATATAGACGGTGTGGGGCAGCAGCAATTGGGAAAGAGTTCAGCACCCCCACCTCCCGTGCCAATCCTGCCCTAGAAGTTCACCCCTTTACCAGTGCATTCCCATCCTTCAGCAGACAAGGGCTTGATAATAGGAGCACGACTGTGCCAGCAATGGATGTGCCATGCTGTTTCCTGCATCCTCCCAGCTGCTACTGTGAAGACTACAATAAATTTCTTCTTATGATTTGGCTACCCTTCCCTGAATGGGTACCAACTATAGCAGCTGAGCTGATTAGCACTGTCAGTAATAAAGACTAGAGAATGCTGCTCTACATCGAGGCTCTGTTAATATTTTACTCTGTCTCCTGTAGGCAAGGAGCTATTTTGCCCAGCAGGAACTCAGGAGCAAAGAGGGGAATGCTGGTCTTGCCCCTCACACAAGAGTGGCTCCTAACTGGAAAATAGGTTCCTTAAAGGACAGGCAGGCCTCTAAGAGAGCCTTCTCAACTGCATGCAAAGCAAAATTAAATTCCTTGCAAGCATTTCATAGTGTGATGCCCATGGAGCTCACACTTGGCTAGCTCTGTCTTTCACACTGTTGTTTCACCCGTCCATGTTGTCTTCTGCATGAACATCGGAGGTCTTCTGCATACACATTTGCCTGGATTCAAGACCCCTCTGGCATTTGGGAGAGGCTTTGGCTCAACGGACTGGCACATGCTTTGCATACAGGATGTCCCTGTTTCACTTTTCTCCATTTCCAGGAAGGGCTACAGGAACTCCTGCCTGAAATCACTGGACTGCTGCAGCCAGCCAGTGTTTTTAATATTGGGCTGAATGGCCTCACGCTGGATAAGGCAGCTTCTGATGTTCACAACCATAAGAACTGTTGCTTGCCACTCATTAGCACCTGGACCATAGGCTGAACAAGTAGGCACACCTGTCACCTGGTTCACCTTCCTGCACTAGGCTGAGATGTATTGTATTTCTACATACGTTATAGCTTCTAAATTTGAACCTATTAAAATGGCACATCCTCCTTTGTCCCCTTTTTTGATTATGCGTTTCCTAAGTGCCTAGCCCAGCCTCAGGCAATGAATCATCTCGCTCTGTGTAGAAAAGGTAGCTGAGGCCAAGTTTAAATACAAGGAACACTGAAGAAGTATTAAATGAGTAGTTTTAGTTCAGTGGAGAAGCCCCACTGCACTTGAGCACAAACACAGATGTTTTATTCCCAATCAACCTCCCTCAAATGAAATGTTAATTCCAAATTGGCCTCAAAACTCAAAAGCAAGTTCCTTTTCAAATGGCACCATGAAGATGCCTTTATTCCCAGCCTTTAAACGGTCACCTTTCCCAGTTGTAACCTCATTTCTGAATAGTGCAAATCAGAATCTGGCAAAAGCACCCCCTGTTCTTGTCAGAGTGGAGGGTAAAGCAGATTGACGTGAATGGCAGGGGTGCTTGCCTTTGAAAGCTTCCAGACTGAACCCAGTGGGTAGGAGGGGCATTTCAGTCAAGAGGGGGGCTTTGTCAAGGTGGAACCAAACAGCCAGCCAGGTGTTAATGACAACTCAAGATTTTCTTCTTCCTCTCTTTTTGAAAACAAACAAATGCACACCACCATTTGCACACTCTCCCTGCAAGCAAGTTCTTTGCAAAAACAGATGGTTCTGCGCGCTGAGTAACGTTCACATTCAAAGAAACAATGACGCAAACATTACTTCAATTTGTAAACACTCTCCTCATTTAATAATGACTGGGTCCCTACCTTTTTGAGTGGGGGAAGCAAATTGGCTCCATGCAAGATCTGATTCAGTGACCAGACAGCAATGGCTCCAGTCTGCTGCACGGTTTTCCAAAGGACTGGGGTACAAGAACTTTAAAACCAGCACAAAGGAATAAAGGAGACTTAAAAAGCTCTGTTGTTTCATTGGAAATATATAAGGTGGGCCAAAAGTAGGTATACATTACTGATTGGGTTATGGAAGACCTCACACAGTAGATGAGCTGAAGGAGCTCATCTCACAAGCATTTTTGGACATGGGCGCTAACCGGAATTTGTGTCACAGTGTCACCACCTAAGAAACTAAATGTGACCCAATCAGTACTGTATACATACTTTTGGCCCAGCGTGTGTGTAAAACCGAAAATCAAGTCTCTCCTATCTAGACTATAGATATAAACATCAACATCCAAGTATTCAAATGTAAACAAGCACAATATGAAACAGAAGCTGTAGAGATTTACAGGGGAAAGCAGAAAACTTTGGGTGAGAGAAGCTGAAATCCTATACATCTTTATCTTAGAGAAAGATCAATTGAATTGCTTCCTGATAGACACATATAGGATTGGCCTGTAAAAGAATGATAAACAATTCATTTATTAGAATAAATGCTATTTGAAAGAATAAGAGAAGGGTCGAAGAAAACATCATGAGGAAAATTCTGCAGTGATGACAGGAGCTCCCCAAATGTGGGGGAGAGAGAAAGCCAGCCAAATCCACAAATAAGTGAGAAGGCATCTGGATGAAAAATAGTTGAAGGGTCTGGAGATTTAATAAGAAGATTAGTATTTGATGAACAATCAATAATTTTGCATTTAGCTAAAGGCCATTACAAGTTAGCAGAGAGTATAACAAAATTAATCCACAGATGAAATACTGTCCACATTTAAACTGTAACAAAACATCAACAAAGCAAATATATCAACATGCATTTAACATTTATGCAAATAGCATGCTCTGCATTTAATCAAAATGATCTATGGTTTTCTATAGATTATTGCTATACATAAACAATGCATAAGTTCCAGTTGCTTTTAAGACCTGTTATAATGTACTAATTCCACTGTCAAACCAATTATTTGCCAATTAGCCTATAAGGCTGCATCCTAACTGACTCACTGAGCAATGGTGATGTTACCAATTGCAGCACCCCAAAACACCTCAAGAGTAATTGGCCAGAGGAAGGCCCCAAAAGTAGTTGGCCAGAGGAAGGCCCCAAAAATAGTTGGCCAGAGGAAGGCCACATAGTAAAAACACCACAGTTACACTGTCCCAGAAGGGAGGGCAGATAAGAACAAAATGAACTCAGGTAATTTTTGTTTCTTCACAAGAGGTGACACCTGCTTGTCATTGGGTGTGTGGAAAGGGATTCAGGG
The DNA here is from genome assembly GCF_004798865.1 of Varanus komodoensis. Lineage (NCBI taxonomy): Eukaryota > Metazoa > Chordata > Lepidosauria > Squamata > Varanidae > Varanus > Varanus komodoensis. The sequence continues at coordinate 60,431,365 of NW_025335568.1, forward strand.
GTTTCATTAGACCACAACCTAAACAAGAGTCAACAGTCTGGTGCAGCAACTAAGAGCCTAATTCATGTTTAGGCTGCGTTAACGGAAATAACGGTCTCTACCCCCACCCCAATTCTGCTTTGGCCAGGCCTCAGCTAGAGTACCATGCTCCTCTAACGGGCACTTTAAGAAGGATGTCAACAAACCAAAATATGCCCAGAAGGGGAAAACATAGATTGGGAAGGGACCTTGAAAATAAGTCCTGTGAGGAAAGGTTGAAGGAACTGGGCATGTTTAACCTGGAGAAGAAGCAGTAAAGAGCTGATGGGAGAGATCTTGAAATAGTGGAAGGACTATCACCTAGATCAGTGATGGTGAACCTTTTACAGACCGAGTGCCCAAACTGCAACCCGAAACCCACTTATTTATCACCAAGTGCCAACACTACAATAAAAGCTCAATACTGAGGTTTTAGTTTAGAAAAGAACAACTCACAGCCAGTCCAAGCAGATATATATGTATCCTTGGCAGCACACTGACCGGCCATGCAAACGCTCAGACGAGTCGTTGCTAATGAGTTGTGGCTCGTGATGTCATCGCCTGGCGCTGCTACTCCTTTCTGAGCATGCGCATGGCCCCTATGTGCACTGTTATCCAGTGCTCGGCTGCTGGGGCGATGGAGGGGTGACTTGGCACATGGGCCAACAGAGAGGGCTCTGTGTGCCCACTGTGGCACGTGTGCCATAGGTTCACCACCACTGACCTAGATTGTACTGAAAATCTTTTTCACCTAGATGAACTGCAGGGAAGGACCAAAACCAGTGGGTTAAAATTACAAGTAAACCTAATTTGAGCAAAATTAGGAAGGATTTCCTAAAAGTACAATAAGTTTAACAGTGGAAGTTTTTATAAGAAAGTGCTGTACTCGGTTAGAGAAATTCAAGAAGAGGCGAATGGAGATCTGTTGGGGATGGAAATCAGTTGGAAACTGGACAAACTCCTCCAGTTCCGTGATTCTTTATGCCTTTGCAAGCAAGTGCACATGTCAAAGCATTTGCATTTTTGGCATGTGGTGGATTGTTCCAATGACCAGTCATCATGCCAATTTAGGCACTCAGTGTATCTTATTATGTTTTTTTGTCATGCCTATCATCTAAACAAATGAATTCCATATCTATAATGCTCATGTGTAATGCAAGTTTGGTCAAGCATGATGAATTTGGGCATTTTTAGATCCGGATTTAAAAGTAATGTAATCCTAGTAATAGATCACAAGTGTTGCTTTCTTGTTTTTGTGGATTTCAGTACAAGACGAATCAGATTTCTCCATTTGTGTATGAACCACTAATATGGCTATTGGATGCTCCACAAATCATGGCTTTTCTGAATATCCATGAAATGTCATGGTTGTTCTTGCACTGAAGCATGTCATGTAATTGAGCATATCTGGCTGGCAGAATGAGACCAGCTTTTTGGCTTTGCTGCTGGATCGAATGACTTTTTCCTAACACATGCTCAGTTCATGGGAGTCCAAAAATCTCATACTACGTTTTCCTTCAAAAGTGTCTCCTGCCCCTATAAACTGCATCTCGCTTGCTTCTAGAAGTACCTAACCAGTGTTTCCTGTGAGCCCTTGTGAACACACACTGTTTGTGGAAAATAGATTATGTAAATAAGATAATGATGTTGCACCCCATCAAGACAATGCATGGAAGAGGGTGGGAGTCCTAGTGATTACTACTACTACTACAAACAGTTGTATCCCATACTTCCAGATCATACTTCCATACTCAGAGGAAGATCTCCCAGCTGAAATAGATTTGCAGCTGAGCACAGTGAAGGAGAACGTTTGGCGTTGCTGATCTCAGTTGCAGGAGATAACATCTTGGGTGAGCGTGGATTGTGCGGTTCGCCATTTCCATGACAAGTGTTAGCAGTCCCCACGCCGGCTTCTTGTGTAACACTGGGCAGCAAAAAGGGATGCTGTAATCCTTCTGCAAAAACAAGGCCAATTTTGCAGGGCTTTGAATACTTTTTATGGTGCTCTGGACCACTCTGCTTTTTATTCCATTTCCTCTGCTGGCAGGGAACACACACAGTTATTATGCATGAGGGCCCGCTCACAAGTATGACATAAATGAAATGTGCTTGGTTTTATGTGCAGAAATAAAACATTCCAGATGTGCCAGCAACCTTTCAGAAAGCAGAGGCCCGAGCAGCGAGATTTGATGCCAGTCATAAACATTATTTTCCTTCTCTTCCTTGTGCATGCTCTCTTTCTCTCTCTCTTTCGTCTCTTTCATTCATATATATATCTCCAGAGCTATAGGTACAGTTCTCATCAACTTCAGTCAGCATGGCCAACGGTCAAGCACTGTCATTCAAAACATTTGCAGGTGACTGGGCTCTTCACCCAAGCAACAGTTTTCTCATCACTGGACACTTCCCTTCCAGCATTCCAGACCCAGTTCCTATCAAACTGAGGAAGGGGGCAAGCCAGCACACAAGGGAAGAGCAGCCTCCTACAAGAAAACTGTTGTTGAGACCAGCCTGGCTTGGATGCTTTTGTATGGTTTAGGGAGGACCAAATGACTTGTTTCAGCCCATGGTTTGGTAGGAGCTTCCATATTGCTTAAGTTGGCTTCCACATCCCTTCTCCTCTGGGCCAGAGCTAGTGTGGTCATGCATTGTATTTACAGAGCATAAACCTCTATTTGAAAGGCTGACACTTTGAATACTACTTACAGTCCTTGAGAAACTCCTTGGCTTCTTTGAAGGATCTTCAGTTTAAAAAGTAAGGGAGCCGGAATATGGTTGCATGGTAAGGGTAAGCCAGCTTGTTCAAATGTATTTATTTATGTAAAAAATTGGTATGCCACCCAGCCATGCCGCAGCACCCCTGGGTAGCTCAAGGTCATACGATAAAACACAATAAAAACTAATTGCAATGCATTAACATACAATGTTAATAAAATACAGATTTAAAAATGCAAAACAGAAGGTCAAGTGGCATTAACTATTAAAGTACTTTTTAAAAAGGAAGGTCTTTGCCCGGCACTGAAAATAATATATGGAAGGCACAAGGTGAATCTCCCGAGGGGAAGCATTCCAAATATGAGGACAGCTGCAGAAAAGGCCCTCCTCCTGGCAGCCACCCCCTCACCTCCCTAAGATGTTGGAGAACTTGGGAGCTGTGATTGAGGATGCCCTCATCCATCAAGCTCCCTGTTGCATGAAGAGCGGAATATACAGATAGGTTAAATGTGTGTATGTAGCTACCAGATAGTCTATAATGCATATGTTATATAAAATTAATGTATATGTGCATATGTGCAAGAAGAATAGTCACAATTTCTGTGAGCTGTTCATCCTGTTTTCAGAATTTGATTGCTAAGATCTTCTGCTTTGAAGTAGTAGTTGTTCATAATTTTATGTTGCCCATCCCATTTGTGTTTGTATTTTAATTTAAAAATGATCTAAAGTAATGCATTTAATTTTATTCTTGTAAAACATTTATACTACTTTTGTTTATACAGCTGATATTATTTTTTTAATTCTTCAAAGATTGACCTTGGTGAAGGATTTTGCAAATCTAGTGGAAGGAACGCAATTCTCTTTATGGGTACTTCTTGAGCACAGCCTTCTCTTTTCACATTCTTTCTGACTTTGGTGCTTCCCTTCTGATTTCTCTTTTCCCTTTCCAGCATCTACTAGCCATGATGGTTATATGTTACCTCCAGTAGGAGAGGCAGTTTGCAGCTCAGCTGCTGGTTTCCCTAAATGGAACTCTACTGTAGCTTTTGTGTCCTGCTTGGAGACTTCCCATCATGGCTTTAGAGTAGGCTTAGAAAGAGTAGCCCTCTGTGTAAAGCTGTCCAAGTCCAGTTCAAAGAGAAACCACCATAAGAATGAGGCATTATTTATTATGTATGTATTAATTTATTACATTTTAATACCGCCCAACAGCCCAAAGTCTTAGCAGGCATGAAAGCCATCTTTCTTGCTACAGGGAGATGTATTGTATTTCTATTTAAAATACATTATTATACTGTCATTATTACTTCTATACTGTCCCATCGTCAAAACTCTCTGGATAGTTTCCAACAGTTCTTGTTATACTTACTAGAGTTATAGATATTATTTCTAAATTTGCAGTAATAACTCTTTCTAAATTTACATAGATACATAAAAACTAACATACATGAAAGTTATGCAGATTGGTGTCATCTTTCCTTCTCTTTTTTGCTATGCATTTCCTAGTTTTGGTGATTGCTGGATTGGATCAGGCTTTGATCAGATCTAGCATGGATCTTTTTATGCCTTTACATCTGTGAACAATCAGATACACGTTACATTTTCCAGATACAGGATGTGTCCTTCGATTGATGGCAGCACCTGGCGATCCAGAGAGGAAAATTGCGCATGTGGCACGGGAGTCCCTCACAAGAGTCATCTCTGATCTTAAAAATGCAACATCCATGCTGGCTGCTTTGTAGTGCTGTCTCTTTTACTAAATATTGATTCCCGGACTTCAGTAGTAATTAACTTGTTGGTTGTCAGAAAGCCTGATAATTTCATTTAGGCTTCATTCCCTCCAGCAATTTCACTTTAACTACTCGTCTTTGAACAGTTCAGATACAGACTACAAACCTTCATTAACCCACCTCTCCATTTCTCTGCCAAAAGCTGTTAGCTCCCCTTGGCTGCCACAGTCATCCATGTTCTTCTGTTATCTTTCTGGGCTCTCTGTCTCCCTCTTTGTTCCCTCCTCCTAAGACAGCCTTCCCAAGTAATCATGAAACCCTGAGAGCCCAAGAGGAGCTGTGCCGCATCAGGCCAAAGGCCAACCTAGCCCAGCAGTCTGTACTTGCATTGGCCAACTAGATGTATGTGGGGAGAACCACAAACAGGGCACGAGTGCTAAATCCATCTCCCGTTCATTCCCCAGCAACAGAGGAATGCTGCCTTTGATCCTAAAGGTGGTACACAGGCCATCATAGCTATTAGCTATTGATAGCATTATCCTGCATGGACCGCGGTCCATCCTGACCAACCAGCTACTCATAAGATCTCAGGTGGGATGGGGACAAGCCCAGGTGCCAGAGCCATAGTTGCACGCAGCCGGAGGGCAGCACTGTGCGTGGGTGTTTCTGTGCAAATGCTAGAAGTCCTAGAGCCAAAGTGGGAGAACTGGAGTGCCTGGTGATAAAAGAGAAGCTGGATATAGTGGGCATGCTGGAAACCTGGTGGAGCAGGTATAACCAGTGGGATACGGTCATCTCTGGATATAAATTGCATAGGAAAAGCAGGGCAGGGTGTTGTCTTCTGTGTTAAAGGGGATGTGTGTTAAAGAGGAGGTGTTGCCCTCTGTGTTAAAGAGGACATGGGGTCCCACACAGCTGATAATCTAAAGTGTGGAGACTCCTCCACAGAAGCAATATGGGTGAAAATCCCTGGCTCTAAAAGTGACTTAGTCATAGGAGGATGTGATTGCCACCCAGACCAGGATGCTCAGGTGATCTTGAGATAGGGAATGACATCAGGGAGGTCTCCAGCAAAAGGCAGTCCCGTAACAATGGGGGACTTCAACTACCCACGCATTGACTGGATGAATGCATGTCCCAGTCCTGACATGGGCTAAATTTCTGAATGTCATAAATGATTGTGCCCCAGTGCACTTGGTCATGGAACCAACCAGAAGTGAGGCGGTCTTGGATTAACCCCAGGCAGGGCTGATCCAAGGCAAAGTACAGGATGTAAATGTTGTTAAGCCATTAGGCAACAGGGACCATGTCGATATCAGATTTAATATTCAGTTAGGTGGAAGATGGACAAAGAGGTTGAACACAGTTGAATCTGACTTCAAAAGAAGAAACTTCCCGAAAAAAAAAAATAAGGGAACAGATTAAGCAGAAGTTGAAGAGGGGAACCAGGAAGTTTAAATTGCTTTAAGGTGCTTGGAGGTTACTCAAAGCACCATAACAGAGGCACAGATAATATGTGAGAAAAAGCAGCACAAAGTCCAGGAAATCACCAGCAGGGTTAACACATAGAGTCAAGGCAGCTGCGAGGGAGAAGAAAGCTTCCTTCAAAAGATGGAAGCCTTGCCCAAAAGAAAAGAACAGATGAGACCACAAGCTTGCACAAGAGAAATGCAAGCAGACAATAAGAGAAGCAAGGAAACACTTTGAGGAACACATTGCTAATGGCATCAAGGCCAACAACAAAGATGTCTTTAAATATATCAAAAGAAAGAAAGTGGCTAAGGAAGCAGTTGAACTGTTAAAGATAACAGAATTAAAGGAGCACTAAGTGGGGGTGAGGAGATTGCAGAGAAGCCGAACAAATCCTTTTCATCATTCTTCACAGCAAAGGAGGCAGAGCAGAGACCTGTTTCCAAGTTTATGTAATCTGGAAGGAGTCTGAGGAATTAAGACAGATAGTAGTGACAAAAGATGAAATTCTCAACCTTATTGGCAAACTAAAAGTCAGCAAGTCACCTGGTCCAGATGGTATCCATCCTAGGTTAATCAAAGAACTCAAGTATGAAATCGCTGACCTTCTTACCAAAATATTTAAGATGTTCCCACAATTAGTCCTTGTACCAGAGAACTGGAGAATAGCCTATGTAAACCAATTTTTAAAAATGGATCCAGGAGGATCCAGGAAATTACAGGCCAGTTAGCTTACTTTGTTCTGGGTAAACTGCATGAAAGGATTATTAAAGAGAGCATCTGTAAGCACACAGAGGGACAAGCCATACTGAAAAAACACCTGGATGGCTTCCACAAGGAGAAATCTTGTTCACTAACCTATTAGAGTTCTTTGAGAGTGTCAATAAGCACACAGACAAGGGCAATCCAATAGAGATCATTTACTTGGACTTCCAGAAGGCTTTCGACAAAGTTTCTCCACTGAAGGCTCCTGAACAAGCTAAGCAGTCATGGAATAAAAGCTGGGGGTGTCCTCTTTTGGATCTCTAACTGGTTAAAGAATAGAAGACTAAGGGTGGAATAAATGACAGTTTCTCCCAGTGGAGAGGCATAACCAGTAGGGGTTCTGTATTAGGACCAGTGCTTTTCAATCTATTCATAAATGATCTGGAATCAGGAGTAAGCAGTGAAATGGCCAAGTTTGCTTAGGGTGGGGAAAAGTGAAAGGGATTATAAAGAGGCTCATGATGGGAGAATGGGCATCAAACCAGCAACTGAAGTTCAATATACGCAAGTACAGAGCAATGAATGTTGGAGCAAGGAATTCCAGCTGCAAGTATATGCTGGTGGGATCTGAGCTGGCAGTGCCTGAGCAAGAAAGAGATCTCAGGGTGGTAGTGGACAACCTGATGCAAGTGTCATCCCAGTGCGCAGCCACTGTGAAGGAGGCAAACTCCATGCTAGGCATAATTAGAGGTGACAAAAGCCACCAGGGTTGTCCAGAAGAATTAACACAGTCACACTCCCACATCCTTCTACTGGTACAAGTCATCAAACAGGGCAGCCAAGGCTCTTTGAAATGCATCAAAATGATGGTTACATAACAGCCACCTGTTTCAGATTCTGGATCTACTGAGATTGTTTTTCACTGGTGGATTGTTGGAATACTCTCTGGAGTCCAAGAAGGTCTTCTTTGAGAGTGGTCTCTCAAGCGCATCCTTCAAAGCACAGGGATAACCTGGTGCAACTAGGTAACTTTAGGCCCTGGATATAATGGTCGTGTGCTGTGGGAGAGGGTTTTAGACAGCTCCGTGTGTTCCTCCAGTTGTGAAACACACAGCTAACTTCCCCCTTTGTCCCCATTACCAGCACCATTCCAGTTTTTTTCAACTTCTTCTACATTCCTGATATGCTAAAGCAAAAAACAACCAACAAAAAGGTTGCCAACCCTGATTTGAAAAAAAGGTACTCAGCATTTGAGGTTCTGCATCTCAGTGTCACCGCCCCATAGCATCATCCCTTGCAACAGGTTGGTGGGTATCTGGGGATTCCCTGGGATTCCAAAGGCTACTGCTGGCTGGACCATTGCTTGAAATGAGGCTTTATTGGTCTCCTCAATCCAGCTGTTAATTCCTGTCCTGCAAGATGGTATATGCAGATGTTATGTTTTAACCAAACTTGGCAGAACTGATCAACTGAACACAGAATATACCAGAGTAAGAAAAGAATGGAATTCCAGGCCAGCTATATTTTTGCCAAAGACATCTCACAGCTAATTTGCTTCTTGGAACATTGGATGACGTAAAGCTTTATTCTGTCACTTCTTGAATAGCGCTAAAGTAACGGTGGGAGTTGTTTGGTTATGTTTTCAGAGGGTAGTGTTCAAAATGTTATAGGGGGTGGATGGCTAATTATGTTGTCAGCAGGTAAATAGGTGCCATATGGTGGTAGATGCAGATTGGATTTAAAACCACTGTTCAGAGCACCTCAATATAAAATTTCGAACGAACAAACACAGAGGCAAAGCGAATGAAAAGATCACTCCACTGGTGTCTAGAAATGAGATGCTGAGAAATAATTGCGTCGTCTGCAAAGGCAGTGCCAATACCCAAACATTGAACGGCCCAAGCTTATTGTTTGGAGCTTTATATTGCATCATCTCAAGATCCCTGCAGGACTAGATGGATGCAGCCATCTGCGTCAGACAGAAAAAAGCACAGCTGGGGAGAGGTACAGAAAACAGCATTCCCGTACGCAGAGCCCTTTCACAACTGAAAGAGCAGCAGCAAAGAATAGGTGCCTTCCCGGGCTTATGTCCATCATCTCTTCTCTTTGCCTAGTGAGCAGTTATGAGTGCAGGAACCTGCTGTTTTTGCTCAGCTTTACCACTGCCTGCCCGATTGGGAGCCAGGCTGGGGCAATTCTGCCTCCTTGTCCGGGTTTGATACAGATCCAGTGATAGTCCAAGCTTGCTACTTATGCATGGTCAGAGAAGAGGAGATCCTTCAGCCCAAAAGAGAGCACCCATTTGCATAGCGTTGGCATATGCTGATGAATAGGTATGGAGGCAAACTTGGACAGAAGAGCAATAATTCAATTCAAAATGTAGCTGTTCGTAGTAGTGGAGACTAGTCAGGTGTTAATGGTTGATAGAAAGCTTCAAGACCCTCCTTTCCCTTCTAATGGGCTTTTTCTTTTAAAATTACCATGCACTGGGCACCCATCAAACAAAGGCCGCCTTCTAATAGAGGACTGTCCTCTGGAAGTCCTTCAGATAAGACCATTGGCCACCGCAGAATGTGGCCACCCTTTGCTTATTAAGGATGAAAAAGAGGTCGGAATGCCACCTTGCCCAACCTGGTTCTCTCCAGATGGTTTGGACTGTAGCTCCCAACAGTGCTGACCATTAGTGGGGCTGCCTGTGGCTGATGGAAGCTGCCATCCATCATCATCAGCTTCAGCATCAGCATCAGCATATCCTGTTCCTTGCACTGGTTTATCAGTTGTTGATAGAAAGTTCACAAGGAGGACTTGAGGGTCATAGTCTTCAGCCACTATTTTGTTTCATTTTGTGTTTCAACTTTTTTCTTCCAAGGAACTGACACCAGCTTACAGTATTCTCTTTCTTGCAACAACCCTGTTAGGTAGATTAGGGTGGAGAGTCAGTAACAGGCCCAAAGCCACCCTGCGAGCTTCATGGCCGAGTGGGGACTAGAACCCAGATCCCTAGAACCCTAGAACCCTGTCCATTCACAGTGGCTCTCAGTATTGTTCTGAACAATTTTCTGCCTCCTGTTCTTTCCTCTTTATTACATTCCTGCTATATGAGTGGAGAGTTTCCCAAAGCAATTGTATAGCTGTTCTATACAAGCACTCCATAGATCTTCTGGTGACATACATATACCACACAGAAATTCTGCTTTGTGTGTGCGCATGTGAGAACATTCATCTTTCTTTGTATTCTGACTATTTTCTAATACATTAACAACCTTACAGAAGTGCCACGCCTTGTGCTCCATTCTTGCTGGGCTGCAGCTGTACATCTTGGGCCCCAAAACATGTTTTCTTCTGTAGTCGTTTTATCAACAAACCCAGCCTGCTCAGACTCCCTTTCTTCATCAGCTTCCATTACTCAAATATTTTCAGAGTGTCAGATTGCCTGCCAGTTTAATTCACAACAATAATTGCGGATCAGGGATAGCTCATGAATTTTAAGACGGAATGATGGTGCATCAGAAAAGAGCGTGCCAATGGGAAATTATTTGCAGCTCACCTTTTATTATCTTCCATTTCTTTTCTGATACTTTTTCACTTCCCTAACAGGAATTGTTAGAGTCCACAAGAGAAAAATGAAGGAAAGTGTATGAGAAGAGCCCTGGTGGACCAAGGTCCTGGTTGATCCAGCACGCCCCATGTCTTGCCAGTGGGCCTCCCACAGGTTGAACCTGAATGCCCATGGGAAGCCCACAAGCAGGACATGGGCAATAATCCTCTTTCGCTCACGCTCCCTACCAATGGCATTCCAACACCTGGGGCATTTGTGCCTGGAGATGTTGGCTGTGTTCCCTGATGCCCCCCATAAAGCAGCCAGACTGGGCTGGATGCTTGCTGATTAACCCAGGAGGAGGCTGGCAGACAGGCAGGCTTACTATGGGTCGGTCTCCGCACTCTTTCCTCCAGTCCTCCAGCTGGTAGGTAGCCTGGTGTCTCTCACAACAGGACCCGTTTTTCCTTCCTGCCCTCACTCCAATCACTATTCCTTTTCTCTTGCCACCATCCCACCCCGTCCCAAGCCTCAAAAGAGGGCCGGTGGGCTCATTTTTCCCCAGCCCTTGAAAACTCCACACCTGTGTTTGTTGTTGCTGCTGGTCTTTCAAAAGTACATGCTTGCCGCTGATACGTGTGAGCTTGCCTGGCTGAGTTCCTTGGCTATTGGAATGGTCAAAAGGAGCAGCAAAGCAGAGCTGGGAAGTGTTGGGGCCTCAGGTCAAGTCAGGGTACCCCACTTTTGGATTTGAAGGTACTTAGGGAAGCTGCCTGTATCAAAGATGGTGTACAGTTTATTGAAGAGTAGTAAACATGCATACAGATTGTGGATAAACAAGCAAAAGGAAAGCTTGCAGACGTACCTTTAATTGCAGGGCTTTGTGATGTAACAATCATTGCTTCCAGGGCCCTAGTTACCTGGACACTTGCTGTGCTCCTAGTTGCACCTGGAAGCCATGAAACCATCCTTTGCCACGCATTTATACAGTTCCTCTCTCCCACTGTTTCAAAGGCTGTCAGTAGATACTAGGTAGCTTACATTCCCAGGATGTAAGAAGGGAGGGTGAGAGAAGATCCAACTTTCCTAATTAACTACAGCAAACGGGTGTGTGCAGTTCCTTATCTCAAGGATGGAGCAAGAAATTCCATCTACCTGGTAGCTTCTTACCTTCCCAGAGACCTGACAGGTTTCTTGCAGCAATGAAGTCTAACCAATATCTGTGGATACAGATATTAAATGCCTGCGTTGGATGGTGGGAACTCTTGTTAACTCTTAGTGACCACGTTTTGTGGTTATTGATTTCAATACAACAACAGACAAAGAAACAGTAAGGCGACTCTGCATATAAGCTAATTGACACGCAGTAGCAAAGGGCCAATTGCCCATTAGTCAATTAAAAAGCACTGATAAAGTGGGGAAAGCAAAAGAATGTGTGATACAAGACGGGGACCATCTCTCTCTCTCTCTCAGCAATAAAACTGTCTCCATTTTTAGTGCGCAACAGAAAGTTCTCAGTTTTTGGCACTTTTTTCTACACTTTCATTAGTCTCCAGCTACTCCAGAAAGGGGAAAGATTAACTCCCTTGCCTTTTTGACCACTTAATATTGCAGTTCCCGCAGTTCCCTGTTCCTTTTTTAAAAAAATACAGAAATATATGCAGATTTAATATCTGAGAAGTAAATGGAGTGGAAATTTGCATTCCTACAGGAACTACTCCAAAAAGGAGTTGCAAAAAGGTGAGGAATGATGTCTCCCCTTTGCAGAGGCTCAGGAAGGTGGGGAGCACTTCTGCACTCCTTCTGAAAGCTGAAACAGAGAAGGCAATCGATCAGCCAAGACTACACCATCAGAGCATTGTGAAAGTGTACTTCCAAAAGACCTACAACAACAATGCCGCATCAACAACAACAATGAACACGGTTTCACAATTTGGGGGGGGGGTAGTAAACTAGTAATACCGATCAACCCCAACTGCACTTTAAAAAATGAACTGTGATGAATGAAAAGGGTAACAGTCTGAGCAGGGATCAGTGTTCAAGATAGGTTCTGCCACAAAGGACACTGGGATACATGTTGGACCACAGGGAGGACTGAGGTGGAAGGAGAGGGAGAACAACTCACTGTAAGCCTGATGGTCTGTTGGGTGTGCTGTGGCTTCTTCAGCAAGCAAATAACCTGGCGTGGCTTATTCGCAGGGTGGAACTGAACTGAACTGAACTGTGAATGCTCCCATAGAACTGGATGGATTCTGAGTGCTCGGGTGGATTTTCCAGCCATTCCGCAAAGGCCCTTGTAACATGGCCGTGGACTGTGATGCAGTGGACTATGGTCGTGATAGTTCTTGCATGCCTTCTTTGGCACCGTGCAGTTTGGATGGCCCCAGGTTTACAGAAGAGCTCCAGCCCATGAAACAGCTTAGAAAATGACTAGAATGCTAGTGGTGTGAGATTTGCATGATGGTGGTTGAATTATGCCTTCTGTGTGGTGATGAAGGTGGGAATGAAGGCTTTGAAGAAGGCATGTGGTGTTTGACTGAATGCAGGAGACCCGGATGCGAATCCCCACTTGGCCATGAAACTCACTGTGTGACTTTGAGTCAGTTCCCATCTCTCAGCCTAACCTACCTCACAGGGTTGGTGCTGGGAGGAGAAAATGGAGACAAGGAGAACCTTGGAAATTGCCTTGAGTTCCTTAGAAGAGGAAGAAGCATGAAAAATGAATGTACTGTGATAGGAAAAACAGGTTTGTATTACTGATCATGAATCCAAAGAACTGTGGACTGAAACCAGAAACATTATTAGGGAAGAATGCTAACATATGATTCCTGCAGCACAATGAAAGAAAAAGCCTATATGGAGGATGAAAGAAAACCTCACAATTGTTAAGGACAGGCAAGAAGCAAAAGCAAAGGCTCAGAATGACTTTAATAGGGACAGAATCCTGAAGATAAAAAGAATTACAATGGCCAGTACAAAGAAAGAGAAGAGAAGAACAAAAGAGGAAAACAAAAGACTTCTTCCAGAAGATGCAGGAAATCAAAGGGAAATTCATACCTAGAATGCTGAAAGACCATGAGGTGACCATACTAACTGACTAGGAAAAAATAAAAATAAGATGGAAAACAGAGGAGTTGAAAAGATGCCCGATTCCTTTGAAGAGGCATCTTGTGAAGAAGAGCCTGCACTATCAGAAAGTGAAGGGAAAGCTGCTCTAAAAGCACTTGGAAGGAACAAAGCACCTGGAGTAGATGGGGTACCAATATAATTATTCCAAGCTGCAGACACTGTATGCCAACAAATGTGGAAAATGGAACAATGGCCCACAGGCTGTATGTATGAATTTGACATACATTCTGATCCCCAGAAAAGAAGATGCGAAAGAGATCAACAACTGTAGGATCATTGCACTAATTTCCCATCCAAGCAAAGTGATGCTCAAGGGGTTGCAACAAAGAATTTTACCCTCAACAGAGTCAAAAGAGCTGACCTTCAAGCTGGCTTCTGAAATGTAAGAGGCACTTAGGACCATATCACAAAAATACACTGGCTACCAGAGGACACCAAAGAGCTCAAAAGATGCTCAGTCTGTGCTTTATAGACTACAGCAACGTCTTTGACCGTGTGGCTCATGGAAAGCTATGGATGGTTCTGGAAGAGCCAGATGCGCCACAGCATTTGTTTCTCCCAGCGCATGACCTGTATCCTGGGCAAGAAGCGATTGTTAGGAGAGAATATGTAGAAATGGAATGGTTTCCTACAGCCAAGAGCATCATCAGACAAGGGTGTATTTTGTCTCCATGTCTGTACACAGAACATACCATAAGGCAAGCTGGATAGGAATCAGAGGAAGCAGGAGTGAAAATTGGAGGAAGATATATCAATAATTTGAGATATGCAGATGGTATCATATTACAGGTAGTCATGAATTGAAATGACTTGACTCCTGATGAAAGTGAAAGAAGATAATGCAGAAGCATTATTTTCTGACCATTAAGAAAACAAAAACCATGACTACAGAAGAATTACACTACGATCAACAATGAAGAAATGGAAACTGTAAAAGATTTTGCATACCTTGGCTGAATCATCAATTAAAATGGAGACTGCAGCCAAGAAATGGGAGAACGGCTGAGACTTGCAAGGACAGCAATAAGAGAAACAGAAACGATCATCAACTGTAAGGATGTTTCAGAGGAGACTGAGGCCAAGATCATCCACACGATTTTATTTCTGATCACTGTGTAAGTGTCTGAAATCTGGACAGTGAAGAAAGCTGACAGGAAGAAGATGGATGCATTCAACGCATGCAGCTGGAAGAGAATTTTATGGATACCCTGTAGTGACCGATACAAGAACAAGCGAGTCCTAGATCAGATCAAGCCAGAAATTGCTATGGAAGGAAAAATGACAAAACTGAGGCTGTGGCATTTCAAGCACATCCTGAGAAGGCAAGACTCACTGGAGAAGGCAATCATGCTAGGGAAAGTCAAAAGCACTAGAAGAAAAGCATGACCACATACCAGAAGGCTCCATTTTATAAAGGAAGCCACAGCCATGCATTTGCAGGAGCTGAGCTGAGCTGAGCTGTGGAGGACAGGGCTTTTGGAGGCACTCATCCACAGGGTCGCCATTTCTCAGCAACGACTCACTGGCCATAATAATCTCCACCATGTCTTTGAGAAGCCACAGGGGAGGTTTCCCAAGTGTTTGGGGCAGGTTTCCATCTACCCCAGTGGTTCCCACATTGGAGCCCTTGAAGACTCACAGTGGTGAATTTGCCCACTGAGGAGAAATGTTTGTGCTGACGTCAGCACTGCTATTGCGACAGAGTCCGCTGAGATCCCGTGCATGGTCTGCTCCCATTCTGTGGGATCTGTGTCAGCTTTTGAATCCCTGGGACGTGGACAAGATACTTGTTTCTCGAGCCACCCCATTCTCTCTCAGCGCTTGCCCCTCATGGCTTCCTCATGGGGTGGCTGGATGCATCGGGGCTGGGCGGGTGGGGATGGCAACACTCCGCCGTGGAATGGTCCCCATTGCCCAGTAGCAGATGGCAGTGCGAACGCTCTTGAAGAAGAAGCACCCTGGATCGCAGGTTTATACCAGCTGGGTCCGTTCAAGCATAAGGCACATCGTGACTGTGGACCCACTCTCACCTCATGTCCTGCAGTCACACGTTTGTGAGGTAGCTACTCATGAGTAGCCTCCATGCCCCTCCATCTCCCCACTCGCAACCAGCAGCACGTACGCCAGCACTCCAGAGCTGAGAACTAATCCCAGCATGCCCCACTGCAGCCTGCAGCGCCTGCCCCTCCTCTCCTGGCCCACATGCTCCCTGGGCATTTGCTCAGCAGACACCCCTCCCCACCCTCTACCGGTCTACTCATTAGAGCGGCATGGTGGCTCCACAGCAGTGCGGCTGCCCCAGTGGTCGCTGCAGCTGGAGGCACTCCCTGTCCTCCCTGATACCTGGCCCCCACGCCTCCACCGTGTCCACTGTCCGGCTGGTCACCCATCTTGCGCACCCTCCTGGCCAGATCGCCAAAATGCCCTTCTTGCCCGCCTGGCACAGCCATGCTGCCACATCTCCACCTGGTGTGGGCTCCTGTGCAAGCACACTGTCCCCTCTGGTGTGAGGTCATGCCATTTGTGTGTTAACCAAGAGGTGCGTTGACCTCATGTGGAGGGGGCAGTAGGCAAGGTAGGTGCTTGGCCAGGTGGCACCAAGATGGGCAATTGGATGGGTGGCAGACATGGGGGGGGCATCGGGGATTGTGCACCAGGAGGAAAGATAGGGGGTGGTCAGCCATGGCTAGGCGAACAGGCCAGCGGAAAATGGCGGTAGGGGCAGCAGCAGCCACTCTTGCCATCAAACTCACTGGCTGAAACAAGGAAACTACAGAAAAACAATTAACTGGCTTAACACATAACAAGAAGCAATGCTGAAACATGGAAACCTTAGAATCGCCATTGGTTCTCCATGGGATTTTGGTTCATAGGAATCAAACTTGCCATTCTGCATCATGCTTCCAGTATTCTCGCATAATGACAAGCCGTTCCTGCAATGGCTTGTTGTTATGTGTGAATATAGCCACTAAGTATTGCCTGGTCATCAATACCCCAGTTGTGGGGCTTCAGCTACATGCACTCCTGAATTAAACTGATTAGTCAGCTTCATTCCAGTGCATGTTCAGATCCAGTCTGGAGATAGAATCCACCTTGGTCACTTAGCTGGGCACACAACTGTGTACATCTGTTCACATGTGCAGTTTGCTTATTAGCTACCAAACCATCTTCAAGGTTTTGTGTTGACATACAAAGCATTTGGTGTGATTTTCAGCTTGTATGTCACCCTAAGTGGGTTCCAACCATAAATGCAGCTGAGAAATAATAGACAGATGATAATTCCAAACAATCTAGAACTAAGTTACCTAGCAGACTACCTTTGACCACATGGAACCAGTTGACCCCTGAGACCTTCATTGGAGGCCTCGTTGACCATCACCTGATCCACAGAATGCAACCACATAACAAAGCAGAAGCACCCCTGTCAGTTGTGGCACCCGCCCTTTGGAATTTGCTCCCCTGTGCAAGTCAGGAGGCAGAATATAAGGCAAGTTCTAGCTGCTTTTTGAAAAGTTGTTTACGCAAGCTTTCTATGACTTCTAAATGGCTGTGACTCTCTTCTGTTCTATTATTCCTTTTTATTTATTTTGGTTACTGTTGAAAGTTACAACTGTTGTATTATCTGTGTATCAGAACAGTAGGTTTTAGTACTTTTGTATGTAAACTACTTTGCAATTTTATTAAATGAAGTGGTATGATCTTAATCACATAATCACAATCATGTAATCTAGTTTTTGCAGTTGCCATACAAAATCAAGGTTTTCAGTGAGTCATTGGCCATGACTCCAAGATCTTTTTCCTGTTGAGTCATCTCCAGCTCAGACCAGAGTAGTGTATAGATGCAATGAGACTATTATCTGCTATTGTATATAGCACTTTATACTTATGTTGAACTGCATTCCCCATTTAGATGCCCTTTTGGAACTCTTTGCAATCCATGTCTGTTTTTGAATAATGCAGTGTTTAAAATAATTCAATAATTTCAGGCAGGTAACTTTTGTTTGGGTTGTGGCATAGGAGGAAACAGTTAAAAGGAACCCCCCAGAAAGTTACAGTCCAAATCCTATTCCTTCTCCCAGCTGCTTCCCCTTATAAGTTTTAAAACATCCACACAGTGCCAAATCACATATGTCATGTCATGTGTCGTTCAGAGACAGGATAGAAACTTGCGCCATCAAGCTTTTATCATGGATTTACCAAATTTTCACCTCCCAGAAATGAATGTGGAACTGGATACAATTTGCATTTAGAAATCCATACACTTCCAAGCTTATGATGTGTTCTGCAAAACAGGAAAAATAGTTTGGCAGCATGTGCAAATTTGTAAAAAGCACAAATAATTCTGTATGCATTTCTAAAATGTGCATAAATGCATGTTAGTCAGTGAAAAAAGGGTGTCATTGTCTGTGTGGGTGTTGGGTGTATATGGAAAAAGTGGCATGGAACCATGGAAAAAGCTTGGCTGTAGAATGCCGAGACTGCGGATGAGATTCAGCTTCACCAACTCATGTAGTCTGGCTGAGATAGTGAGTCAGACACATCCGGGAAGAAGATAAAGCCTTCATTTTGAAGCTTGGCACAGCAGAAACGGGCATGGCATCACCCACGGTCCTGCTTTGATGGGCCAGAGGATGGTGGCTCAGGGCAATGTGGCACTGCAGGTCGATGCTGCCAGGCCAGCACAATGCCAGGTGAATCTTGTAAAGCTAGTGCTTGATCAGGCTAGCTCACTGGCACAGGAGTCACTGTGCTTCCCCCCCATCCTGGCATGGCTTGCTAGCCCGAGCGCTCCAAGGATCTGGCTGCATAGCCAACACGGATGACTCACTCTCCTTCAGGTTGCTACAGCTTGCTGCAAAGAGAAGAGAGCTTCACCCATGGGCACCCTCCTAAGAAACACAATGTCTGGCTTGATTTTGATGGTGCAGATTAATACCATAGTTAATTCCAAGTGTTTATGCTCAAGGGTGGTAAGCATGATATGTGGGTGGCAAGGTGTTCGTTAGATGAAAGTATTTATCTGTATTTATCTTTTAGCTAATAGAGCACCATCACAGTAGCGGTATTTTTCGTCCCTGTTGTTCTTTATATTATTATTGTGAGGAAGAGAAGAAGAACGAGGAGGGAGCCATCCCAGTGCTTGACATATTGCAAGAAATGAAATGACAAATATCTTCCCAAGGAAGCTCAAGTCCCAGGAATGCAGCTGGCTATTGAATGCTACCAAGCGATTGCTTAAAATGGGCACATGGCTTCTCAGAGTGGGGCGGTTGAAAGACAGAAGGCAGACAGACAGACTTGGCCACTTTGTAAATCTGCCTTCCACAAGATGGCACCCTGCAGACAGGCTGCACTACAACACCCATCATCCACAGCCAAATCAGACAATGTCTAAGTGATGGAGCTGTAGTCCCAAACATCTGGAGGACACATAACTGAGAAAGGCTGTAATGGTAAGACCACCATCCTCAAAATTAGATGCATGTTGCATGTTGAGCATATCGTGAGAAGACAAGACTCACTGGGGAGGACAGTCATGCCAGGGAAAGCCGAAAGCAGAAGAAGAAAAGGCCAACAACGAGGCCGCTCAGTTCTCTAAAAGACGCCACAGCCAAGAGTTTGCACCAGCTGAGCAGGGCTGTCAAGGACATTTTGAAGGGCGTTCATTCATAGGGTCGCCATTGCTCAGAAATGACTTGGTGGCACAGAACAACCCTTGCTGCCAAATATCCACCTGCAGTTCCTCAAGGGGTGAACTGTTCCCCCTGAGAAGCACAGGTGGGCTTCCAGCTCAGCTTTGGTCTAGGCAGTTCCATGTGCCCCCCTTTGCCAGGCAGAGAAAGGCTGGTTCCAGAGGAGCAGGAGACCGTGTGTGCATGCATCTGAGTGTGTCCACCCTTCCGAACCTGATGCCCTCCAGACATTTCGACCTTTAACTCCCTTTGAACTCCAGCCAACCTGGCCAACCATCGGGCACTCCAGAAGTCGTAGTCCAGAGTGTCTGGAGACACTGGCCTGGGGAGGGCTGCTGTCTGTGAACGATGTGAGACAGTGGAAGACAGCAGGAGCGTGCATGGTAGCCCGGGACATCCTGTTCTCTGATCATCCAGCCTTCGGATTGGGAAAGGTCCCCCGTCCCACCAGTAAAGGACACAGTGTGTCGTCCATGCCAGGGGGTGCATAGGAAGCCTGGGGGTTTCGGGGGTGGGGGAGGTGGATTGGTGAGCACCCAGATCAGACATTCCTGCAGGAGGATCTGCATACTGCAGTATGAGTGTGGTACGGACACAAGAAATGATCACAGAGATCATCTGGAGGGGAAAAGAGTGCAGGGAATTTGAAATAGAAGGATCCACTAAGGGGTGTGTTCACCCAACCCTCTGCAGCTGCATGGGTCCCCAAGCCTGCCTGACCAGGGGAGGCAGCAATGAGGCAGAATCGTGCCTCTCAACACTCTTTCAATTCTTTGGAACATACTGCCCACGGGAGACCGCTTAATTAGGTGCCGACGGATTACCCTCATTTGACTTGTGCATATGTGTGGATGCAGCCTGACTCGTGCATGCGTGTCTTGGGACATGGCCCTGCAAGGTGCAAGCCACCCACTGTGTATCCCATGTGCAGCTCGATAAGTGTGCAGCCGCACTTGAGCTGAGCTGAATGAAATGGAGTTTTGCTTGACTGAGGACTGCAAGGCAGCAAGCAAATTAGTTTCATTCCCATGAAGCAATTTCAAAGCAGAATGGGGTGGAGATAAGAAACTTTTAATGCCTTCTGTTTATAGGCTGATGGGAAGTGGCAAGTCTGCAGAGCTGAAGCGTCTGGATTGACTCCGATAAACATGTAAAAGCATTTCTGTGTCGACTATTCTCAGAGGCAATGCACTGCCCATTTTGGGCTAAATTAAATATGCAAGAAGCCAGAAGTATCAGAGGCACTGGAGGAAAAGACATGTTGGGAAAGACACAGGTAATGACAGCCAGCCACTGTGGCACATGCCCTTGGCAAGTGTAGACAAACCCGTGGCTGCCACTGGAACGCTCTCCTCCCCAGTCTGAGGATTATGGAGGAAGTTCTTTTGCATTTGACCTGCCCTGCATCCTTGGTTTCCTGTGTGCTGGAGAACCTGCAATGAAACCAATCAGGATCAGGTCCAACGTCCAGAAATGGGGCAAATTGGAGGGAGGGGGTTTCTTCACTCATTGCTTTTCTTTGTCAAATGGTGAGTGCGGGCAAGGGGAGGGGGGCTGCTCTTCCACCCAGAATGCTGCTCGGAACAATACACTGTGTTGCAGCTTCATCCCAAGGCTTTCTGGCTGCCCTTCCTTCCAAGGGAGGTCCATTTCATTTCGTCATGAGGGGCTTTCTATATGCTGCTGAAGATTTTCTGTTTTCAGGGGGCCTTTAGGTTGTAACTGTATTTTGCTGTTTCAGCCAGTCTGTTTTTTTGCTATGCTAAATCTTTTGTTTGCTGCAGTGTTATGGTTTCCTGATGCTCTTTCTCGGCATTTTATGTTGTATTGTACACTGGAGGGGGTTTGCTGCCAACAGCTTAAAACTCCTTGAAGACAAGGCAGATTATAAATGTGCTTAAATAATAAATAAATAAATGGTGAACCACTGTACCTGCTCTAGGCTGTCACCGACATCCATGTACCCTTAAGAAGAATGCAACAAATCGATCTTGAGGGATGGGTTAGAAAGCAGGGCATCTGTTAAACCAGACCTCCATGAGGAACCGAAACAAGCTTATTTTCCTTTGTGGGTCAGCAACTTCAAAAGAATCCTCAAGTCCCCAATTAAGCAGCTTACAAAATATCTGTTTTTCAGTCTTTTTGTTATGGTTGCTTGCTAATTTGTTCCTACAATTTTTGCTGCATATCTCTAGGACATGATGGTTATGAGGTACTAAAGGGATTAAAGAGATGATGGGTCTGTAAAATAATTGACCTTTATGTAATTTCTAGGTTCAGGAAATGAGAGGTTTGTGCACAACCTCAGCAGACAGAAAAGGACAAGGAGCATGCAGCCTCTTAAAATTTAATTGATTTCACAGAAGGACTTACTTCATCGGATTCATGAAGTGGAGAGAGAAGAATAAGGTGTACTGGATACATAGACATTGGTGGAGGTGCAATGGAGAAAAAATGAATTCCACTGAATAGGAGGAAAAGACAAAAGGCTCCAAGAGCGCATACCCTCTGGTTACCAATTTGACTCTCAGGGCTCCTCCCAGCTCAAGATTTCTGGGCAGTGTGAGCTTGTGCCCTCCAGGTATTTCAGAGTCGACCCCTCATTGTTTGAGACTGTTAAGAGAGCCAGTGTGGTGTAGTGATTAGGCAGCCTGGGTTCTAGTCCCCGCTCGGCCATGGAGCCAACTGGGTGACTTTGGGCCAGTCACACTCTCAGTCCTCACAGGATTGTTGTTGTGGGAATAGGATTGAGAGCAGGAGGAGAATTATGTAAGCCGCTTTGAGTTCTTTGTAAGAAACGTTATAAATCAAATAAATAAATAAATAAATGTTAACCATAATGATAAGGGCTTATGAGTGTTGAAGTCCAAAGCAGCTGGATGACACTAGCTTAGGGAAGGTTGATTGAGAGCAGGAGGAGAATTATGTAAGCCGCTTTGAGTTCTTTGTAAGAAAAGTTATAAATCTAATAAATAAATAAATAAATAAATAAAGGTTAACCCTAATGATAAGGGCTTATGAGTGTTGAAGTCCAAAGCAGCTGGACGACACTAGCTTAGGGAAGGTTGGACATGTGGCTCCTTAAAGACTAACCCCAAATTTCTCAGTGTTCTTATTTGTGGATTCTGATGTCAAATATTCCTCAGATATTTTCTGAATGCTTGAATATGTTTGCTATTTGTACTTGACAGGTATGCATGTTTGGGTTTCGCGAAGTGTTGTTTAAAATAAACTATTAATATACAACAGAAAATATGCCTAGAAAAAATAGGACACTCTTCAATTAAAATGCAAGTGAAGAGGTATTTTTAATATAGGCAAATCGTAGCGATTGCACTGATAATAATCACAATACAGAAGTAAAGCCATTGGAATCTGAGCAGCTCAATAAAACCACGGTTGGTTCCTCAGGGAAGGAGTGTGTCTTCTGCAGGCCCCGAAAGTAAAATAATACCCGTGCCAGCCTCACATCAAAAAGCAGAGAGTTCCCCAGAGAGGGGAGCCAGCACAGTGAAGGCTCTGCTCTGAGCAGAGACGAAATGGGCTGCAGGTCCATGAGCAAGCTGCAACCACCAAGTGTTACAGGATAACTCTCTTCGTGATACGCTACCTTTCTGTGCGTGGGCTTTTTACCTCCCTGTGAAGGAACAGTCAAGTGCGCAATCCATCCCTACCTCCAATCTGCAGCAGTATAGGGAATCCAAGGAAAGCTTTGCGCTGCCACTTACTCCGGTCAATTCAGACAGGTCCTACTATCACATCCAAGCCATCAGCTGCTCCTCCCTAATTGTTGTTTAGAGACAATCCCAATATGCATTTCTCATAGCATGCACGGTCTGCCTTTTTTATCAACAAAAATGGCCCCCAAGGCCGTCAGCTACGCAGAGGCTGCTGAAAAAGCTTCCTCTTGGCAGCATCCCATGCAGGCAGCTGTAACTCGTAGGTACATGCTGGTGATTTTCGGGTGCTTGGATGCAGTCGCGTGAGGAGTATTCGTGCCAGCAGTAGGCATGCTGTGCGGTGGAGGAGGATCGCCTCAAGATTGGTCCAGACCATGTGGTAAATGGCACCAAGAGGTGCTAGTTGTCTGCAGGGAGAACTGCTGTGAGGATATCGTGATCACCCAGAACATTTAAATCAGCCTTGAGCTGGCTTCTTCCTTCCCGTTTTGTGTTCCACAGCCAGTGTAACTTGCCAGGATTCTGCATCTTTCTGCCTCTCCCACGGTGGCTGCTAGAAAAGCGTGTACATCCGAGGGGCTGAGGATCTCCCACACGGGGCTCAAGCCCCTCTGGATACCTGAATATCCCCCTCCCAGGTCTGCGCAGTCCTGGACTGAATGGTCTTAGGAGGGCCTCCTTTAGAAGCCATCAGGTCTCTTCCTCCCCACAGAAGGCTGCCCCATGCATTTCCATTGCTTCTTCATCCTTAACATGTTAAAAAAGAAAACAAAACTTTTGGCAACCCTGGAAAATCAGAAATGTTTGTTCCTGCACAGTTTTGCATTTTGAGTTGCCTTAACTCATAGCACTTTCAGGACCAAAGGATTAAAAGGAAGTTGCTTCTGCTGCCCTGATACTAAACACATTTACTCTCAATAAGCACCATTTGGCTGCAGAAGAGGTTTTATTTAATGAAAAATAACAGAATGTGCATGCCTGGCCTGGTGAGCAGGGTCAGCCAAGGTGGGCCCAGCAGGCCTTTTCCAGGCTAGCTGCCGATCTTGGGCCTCTTTGCTGCTACCACTGCAATTAGTGACTCTCCAGCAAGTAACTGGGGGAGCCTTGGGCTGCGAGATCCCTGGAACAGGGACTTTGCACCTTTTTCTCAGGCCGCATTAGTGCAAACTGTGAAAAATTCCAGATCTCAATGACTAATTCTGTTCTGGGGTGTGTTCTGCTACAGAGACTGAAAAATCGATATATTTGCATGGCTATGCAAATTTCTGATCCAGGGCCTGGGCAGGAAACTGTGCGAAGTTGCTGTGGGGGTCGTTCCACAGCAGCCTGCCCCACCACTCAAATATTGTGTTTGGGGTTGCCAGGCCTCATCACTGTCGGCTTTTAAGAAGTCTTTAAAAACTTGCTGTTTTAGTAAGCCTTCTCTGCTTGTTTTAGCAGACTGGATTGTGGCTGCAGTTGTCAGTTCTAATTTTATTTTTATGGTGATGCTTGCTGCTTTTTGTTTTGTTTTGCTCTTGCTCTCTTACCATTTTTATACTGCATTGTTTTTTACCTATTTTATTTTTGTTCTCTGCTTTTAGAGGGCTCTTAGGCTAGAAGAAGGCAAAACTATGTTTTAAGCCAGCAAGCAAGCAAGCAGCCTGCTGAAGTTCTTTCTCCCTCATTCCTTTGGCTTTGCAGCTTTGCTTTAGGGTCAACGGTATTTCTTTCAGTTTCTATATACTTAGGCATACAGCAAACCTGGACCGCATCAGGTTGATCCGTTGTCCGCTGGCAGGTGTCCATCGTGTTTCTCTCACCATGCAGTAGTGCAAAGCAACCTCCTTAAATACACAGTAGCAATGGATCATCTCACAGAACTAGGGGCGAGGGCAGTGTTTGAAAGCACCAACTTGTAAGTGAGGGCTTGTTGTCACCTTCATGATAACACGGACGGGTCATGCGTGTGCCAACGAAGCAAGTTCATCAGTGCCCACTCAGTTGTTAATGATCACAGTGGATTCTTTGCAAATTAAATTAGGGATGGGCAAACAAGCCATTTTCTCCACCTCCCAGATTCTCCAAACCAGTTTGAAGTTTGTGTCACCTCATTTCTCAGGTTTGTTTATGCGCGTTTCTCATTTCAGTACACTTCAAAGGGGAAAAATGCACATTTCTTTTTAAAAGTGTGCTCAAATGCACACTTGCTCCCCATAAAACAAGGCTTAAAAATGTGCTTCTTTAGTGCAAAAGTGAGTTTGGGGATTTGAGAACATTTCAGGGAACATGTTCTCCTCTTTTAAAACACTGGTTTTAAATAAAGTGTTAATTTTAGTGTAATTGTATGATATTTTATTGTTGTAATCTATATTTTATTTATTTATTTATTAAAACATTTCTATGCCGCCCCTTGCCAAGGCCTCGGGGCGGCTTACAACATTGAATACAAAATACATTAAAACAATGACAATTAAAATATATACAATAAAATAAATTGTTTTCTTGTACTTATTATCGTTGTTCACCTTCCAGAAAGCTCCAGCTATTGGGCAGTATAGAAGTAATACAAATAAATTAATAAAATTATTGTGCATCCTAAATATACCTTTGATTATTCCTTCAAACCCACATGAAATCAGACTATTTCTCATACAGGGTGAGACGTTTTCCTCCTTTCCCTTCCCAGCAACCCGGCCTTGCCAGTTTGCGAAAATTCCCCATTCTCTCCCCTGTGAAGGTTATTACTTCAGTAAGAAGCTTGCATTATAACATGCTTTGTTCTGGGTGCTCGCATTTGAGCTGACACATTCATGTTCCAATTTGCTCTCTCTGCAAGGACGGACGACGAGGTGCCAGGCTGGACTCGAAGGCCCGCCTTATCCAACTAATTCGGGAATTTAAGGACGAGAAGCTAATAATTGGCTCCCCGCAAGTGTCTCTTGTGTAACAGCAGAGGAGATGCGGGAGGCTAAAGCTGTCTCAGGAAGTGAAATAACAGCCAATAAAGCCACCCTAGCCTCGGACACTCTGCAAATGGAGTGGAACTGATGGAAGAGCATCTCCAGTGTGGAGTGTCATTTGCCGTGATAAATATCCATGCCACAAATGCACATAAACAGACACATGGGCAGCCTAGCAAAGAACCTCTGCGCAAACAGGCTGGGCCCAACCAGCTGTGCCTGCAGCATCTTCGCTTCTTGGTCTCAGCAGAGTGGTTGCCACTGTGGCCCCTAAGAAAGTGCTTGAGATGTCTGGACAAATCCAGCTGTGGCACCACCCGATTAATGCTGGGGTGCCTCTGGCCTGACCTGTGTGCTCAGCATCCTGTTTCTTCCTTTGTTTTTAGGTTTGCAACTTGCACTCCTGTTTGAAAACTGACACATTTGGCTGGAATTTGGTATGCATGTTCAGGATATGACTAATATACTGCACTCATAGCCCATTTTTTCCCTCTGCCAGAACCCAGGCAGCTAGCACAGTTCTCTTCCACTCTGTTTTCATCCTCACAACAACAGCCCTGTGGGGTAGGTTAGGCTGAAATTCTGTGCCTAGCCCAAAGTCACCCAGGGAGCTTCATGGCCAAGTGGGGACTGGAACCCAGGCTTCCCAGGCCCCCAGTTCTGCATTCCCAGCACCAAGCCACACCGGCTCTCAGTGGCTGCTGAGCTCACTCCAAACTGAGTCAAAGGCAGGTTGTTCATCACTAAGAAGAATGTGCTGCAATACAAGACCTCATTTGCATACCAATGCAGTGTGCATATGTTCAACTGGCCACCTTTGGATTTGTATGCAGCTTTGCCATCTGGCAGTACATGAGACTTTGGATTTGTATGCAGCTTTGCCATCTGGCAAGTCACCAAGTGGCAGCCTTTATCATCCTTCATCACCAGTGATGCTGAGCCTGTTTCAGCGCAAGGGCCACATTCCATTTTGGAGAAGTTCTCAGGGGCTGAATTCCAGGGATGACAGGGGCTGAACTGCAGGCAAAAGGGGAAGGGTCAAAAATGCCAGAAACACAAGTGGATTTTGACTTGCTCTCACTGCCAGCAATTCAGCTTTACGAGAGAGAGTTCCATCTTTTAGAATGTGAAGAAAGTTGCACAAGAGACAGGAAGCTGCCCCATGATGGGCATTTGGGGAAAGAGGCCGGGGCCAGAGCAATGGCCTTCTGGGCCCTTTGGTTGATCTTCGGTCTGACTTCAGGCTTGGCTTGGTCCTGCCCTGTGTTCTTCGTTACTCGACCCTGACCTGCTCTTGATGCCAGGATCCATCCTGTTCCTCCAGGGCCCTGCTTCAGTGCTGTCCCCTGGTTCCTCACCTCAGGCAGGAACCCAAGCCCAGCCATGAGAGCAACACAAACCCCCATTTAAAGTCCCAAAATCTGCTCAACTCCCACACCCACTTTCAAGGGGAGGGGAACAGACACAGAATACGCTGCAATGTGGCACCTGCCTTGTAGATACTCAGGCATGGGAATGAAAGCCGAAGCACATTTGATGGACATGGCTCAAGGTTTCAGGCATGAGACTAGCTCAGGGGGTCTCTGTGCCTTGATCACATCCTTTACTGAGGAGCTTTGGGCCAGCATCAGTTGTTAAGCTAGGCAGGCCTTCTTTGCAAAAGGTTAATGTCACCTCTGACAGTGTTTTGACAGCTCTTCCTTCTACTGTGGATGGATGCTTAGCAGGCTAACAATGCATCATGCAAAACTGGAGCGTTTACTTCTTATTGGACCAGAGAGAAAGATTATTGACTTTAAAGTCAGCCTATCTGCAGAATCAGATGAACTGATCATGCCATGAATTTACTGTGGGAGAAAATCACAGTGCTCCAGGGAACCTTACTCTATTGATTGAAATTATTTGTTTTTAACAGCTTTTAGAAAATCATCCTTTTAAAACTTTAACCCATATCATGAACTTATTTCCCATATAAAATGCTAGAGGAGGTTGCTGAACCATTACACGGATATCCTCAATGGAACGGATTGCAGTTCCCGCTCTTGCCCTGGTGATGCACAAGTGAAGGGACCAGGGAGTCATCTTCAGGGGTTCTCTTTGTAGGGCTTCCTCTTTGCTGCCCCAAAACTACCATTGCAGTCATTTTATCAAGCTCCAGTTTTGCCCTGTGATAAACAAAGAATGAGAAACTCACTGATTGGTTATCTAAAATAATTATTCCTTGTGTATTTGCCCAATAGCTACTCAATGAGCTTGAATAACTGTTCTGAAAGAACATTTACTCCACTGTCTCATGTTTAGCAAACCACACAGCTTGCACAGCGCCATTTCAGGGTACACAAGGGATGGTGAGAATTTCATCTGGTTAATTTGCTTTATAAGACCGTGCAAAAACAAAATCACACTTTTTTCTACAAATGCACTAGAAAGAATATGAGTTTTAAAATAGTCAGATGTCAAAGAAAGTAAAACTGACCCATTCATACTGCCGGGTCCTAGGCTTCGAGTGCTTTGCTCTTCAGGGTCTGGGTTGAATCCAGATCTATTCAGCCACAGTTGTGGTATCAGGTTAGGATTGCCATCTCTCCCTCCCTCCCTCTCTCACACACATGCACACACACACGTACCTAATCTTGAACAGCTACATGGCAGACAGGTACAATACAATCGTCTCTGAGCATGTATAACTCAGCCACCCCGGATAGCCTTGAACAAGTGGGGAGAGAGAGCACAGTGCCTCTCAGCTGCCTACTGAGCTAAACAACCCAAGGATGTGCTGTCTTGAGCTGTGCCCATGACATCCGAACACAGAAGAGTGGGCTGTTGTGGGAAAAGCAATGTGCCCTGATAGCCCATGTTTTGTTCCTGGCCTCCCACAACAGTCCACAGTTCCAGGTCCAGATAGAAACAGTGCATGGCTGGAGCATCCCCAGGTTGCTGAGCTCAGTGGGGGCTGCCAGGGGCTGGCTCCCAACTTCATTCCCAGCATCCCAACATTGAACAAGCCACGAGCCATTGCAACTTGCCAGTCAAGCCACTGCCTTTCCTGGCTGAGGAAGCA
This sequence comes from Varanus komodoensis, assembly GCF_004798865.1. Taxonomy (NCBI): domain Eukaryota; kingdom Metazoa; phylum Chordata; class Lepidosauria; order Squamata; family Varanidae; genus Varanus; species Varanus komodoensis. The sequence goes on from NW_025335568.1 coordinate 60,460,046, forward strand.
GAACCTTGTGAGGTGAGGGAAGGAAGAGACCAGACTCTTGTCCTTGAAGAGAATTTCCACTTTCTTCAAAGACTTGCAACGAATTCCAGGGCGGGGGTCAGATGATTGGTTGATTGACTCTGACTTTTGTATCGGCAGGAAAGAAGAAATAACAGCATGAATAACTGCAAGGAAGAAAACATGGTTTATGAGTCAGAGTTGTGTCTGGCAGCCAAAGACCCTCAGGATCCATCTCTTGTTGGTTTGCTTTTTCCTAAAGCCTCCCATCTGGCTCAGCACTGCCATCAGCTTCCCACCTTCCTTTTACCCAAGTAGAGGGGGCTTATTCCAGTTACTCCCTACTATAAAAAGGATCATTGAAAAGGATCCTGTGAAAAGGATCACACAAACCAGGTAAGTGAGCCAATTTTAAGCACAGCGATTTGTGATTGATCTGGAGCTCTTTCGCCAAAGAAGGCATACATTTGGAATCGAGAGCTGCACCATCTGCAGAGTTTATGCTCCATCTATGCAAGTCATCCACTCCGAGAGCCACACTTAACGAGGAACCCTTCCTTGATGCGTGCTGCAGCAGTGACCTCATTTATCACTTGGAGACCATGCTGTGCAGGTCAGAATCCAAGCACAGAGAATTATGTGGGTAGAAAGGATGGAGCTGACTGAAAGCGAAAACCAAAATTCTGCTCATAAAGAAATCTTGAATACTCCCTCTACAACTCACCAAAGTCATTGATTTTATTCCTTAGGCATTCGGTGCTGTGTTGACAGAGATTTCTTGTTTAAATTCTGGGTTGACAAGGTCACATTGGGAGCTGTTTAGCAGAAGCAGGAATTTATTTCATCATGACAGCAAAAGACCTGTGCTATCCTGGCCATACTCCTTGGCAAAAGGGTACATTGCAGGGCTCAACATTACAGTTTCCCAGATAAATCCTATGGAGATTAATTTTTAAAAAGCCCTGGTGAACCATCCTCAGATGTAGCTGCATACATCCTATGCTGTTTTGATGACTTCAACAGGGTTTCTCATAATTAATCCATTTCAGTGTGTAGTTATGAACATCCCTAAAATCCAGTAAATGTAGCATTCCCCTTAGCATCCCCCTTAATTTTTTCAGTTTATTCTGAATATTTATCAAATGCCATAGATATATTTATTTCTCAGATTGTTTAAAATGTCCCAAGAATATAATTTGTCCGGAATAGGGCTGAGCCGAAAGGAGGGTGTTTCATATACAACTTCAGCAATTGCAAAAAGTATCTCCCAAGGATGACGATGACCACGATGAATTTGTGAAGAAGGTCATGCTCTATGATGAAGGCAATGGGTGATTCAGTTGGCTGGTTCTCCACTGTGACCATGCAAAGAAGAGGTGCCCTCATTCTCAAGGCCTTCTACACCTCTCCACAGGAGTTCAATGGTTTCTTCCCAGCAGATCCCAGCAAACAGATTCTCACTGGCTTCCCAGTGCAATCCCTTGAAGGGTCTGACCCTAAATACAATGGCTTGGATCCAGATTCCTTCTCTGCTCGGAGCTTCAGCAGTAGAAAAAAAGAAGGTGATTCCTTCTCCCACTGTGGCCCCAAGAGGTGCTTCTCACCTTGTTAGGTAGCATCCCCCAGGTCTCCAAACTTTTATGGTTGGAGAGAGTTGGCGAATGCTCCCACCACCTCCATTCTGCCAGTAGGATTTCTTCTCTGGATCGGAGAGGCCCATGAATGGAAAAAGCCCTTCCATCCTTGGAGACAAATGCTGGATTCAACCCATCCGTGAGAGAAAAAGCCCCACTGGAGGCAATGAAACTGGCTTCCAAGTAGGGATGGGTAAACAAGATTGTCCGGATTCTCCAAAGACTGTCCTGCTGCCTGACTTGGCCCAGATTCCCGCTGCTTGCTCTGTGTGAATGGGGCACATGTGCTAATTGGGCAGCAGCCAGATGGGAGATTTGCTCAGGTGTCCCCAATGCTGTGCAATTTTCCTCCACAGATGAAGCAGGGCTGATCTGGTCTAAGGAAATTTGCTCAAGCCGACTTGGGAATACAACAAACACGAGACTGTGCTTGACAACTTATGAAGACTTTCAGTGGACATGAGCTTGACTTTGCATGTGTATTCAGAGATTTGACGTGGGCAATGAAAAATTTGCGCACATCCTTTATAGCACTGGGGATCGTGCTGGGCAAATCCCTTTTCCTTTGCCTTTTAGAGGAAAACTGAAAGCAATTCTCTTTACTAAAAGTTAGATTTGTCTCTTTGATGACTGGTTTATACTGTTTCACAAAAGTAATTCTCCTTTTTGCTGCAACAGTGGACTAGCTTCTAGGCCCTCTCAGGGTGAGGCAGAGAGAAAAACAATCCTCACCACGTTTGTGCATGTAGGAACATATTTATGTTTTCATGTCTACCCCAATAGCTCACTGCCCACCATGAAAAAGGTAGGCCATGTTTGACCAGCCCTTGTATTTAAAAACATTTTCTGGTTCTGAAGAAGACTGCTAGATTGCATTTGCAGTGATGTGAGATGGGTGCATTCTTAGAAAATATAGATATAACAACACCCAGTGGCTGATGTTTTTAGAAGTTTGACAACCGGGTATTAATTTGTCATTAGTTTCTCCTCCACCACCACTCCACTTCCTCCAAAGCAGCTAAGTGATGGACTAAAAGAAAGGCTGAAAACTGGGGAAAAGAACAGAATAGGAAAGCCAAAATCTCCACTGCCAGAAATGGAAGAAACATGTTTACTCTTGCAGAGAAATTCGCCCACAGCTTTCCCTCCCCTGGTCTCCTCCATTCATCAGAAGCTTAAGTGCTATTTATAACAGCAGTGGAGAGAAGACATGTTTAGACACATGTGTCATTTTATAATTCTTTTTCACCTCCCTACCATGTTACCTATCAAGAGGAGGTTGCTGCCCGTTTATACACACTATAAATATTAACTGAGACGTCTGTAATACACCTCTCTTTTAATTGGCATTTCAGATTCTCCCATTTTGTCATATCTTATAAGTTTGGTGTTCATAAAAATAAATGCCATAGGCTAATCTTAAGAAATTCTGAAAAACCAGGAGGAGGGAGGGTGTGTTTTATACTTTCTCTATCAAACTGTGTTTTGCTTGAGTCAGAATCTGCATACACAAAGAAAAAAAAATATATCGAAGCACAGACAAAGCACCTTTCGCTCACCACTGAACAACCCTCACCCTTCTTCTAGTGACAAGTACTTAAAAAAACAATAAACGGCTCTGCTTTGTGGGGATAGGTATGGTTTCTTTTTAACAAAAAATACTTTCCCTTGCTGAGGCAGCTGCAATAAGTTCTCCACAGTGCATTTAACTATGACATTCTCTCTAGGCCGCTTGCAGTGAAATTCTACGGCTGATAGACAGCATCTGGTTGACCATAGGACTTTTGGAAGACCCATCTCTGAGGCTGGAAAATTGGTTTCACCTTGTTACTGTGTCTCTGCTCTTGGAGCACCTTCACAGCCAGTCCGTCTCCTTCAGGACGTGTTCAGAGGCCTCTAGGTAGGGATGCAAGAGAATTCCACTCCAGTTCACTGATCATTCCATTCACAAACCTGATCTCAAACATGCACGCATTCTTCTTAAATGCTCACATATTTCCAACCCTGCATTCATGTCTGGAAATTGTGAGCTTAAAACTGCACTTTTTAAAAAGTGCAATTTTAAAAATGCACTTTAAATATGCACAGCATTTGAAAAATGGTAGGAAGATGCTTTGTGGATAGGGGTTGGCAGTTCTTTTCTGAGCCTTGGACTGTCTCAGGAAACAAATGGGCTTCTTTTTCACTATTTTTGTTGAAAAATTCAAATTGTCCCCAAGCTAGAGAGATCTCATCCATCTCTGCTTAGGGCTCTGTATTTGATTTGATTTTTATGTAACAAAGTTGTTACTCTTCCACATAGTCTTCCCATCATGTGGATGTTTTGTTTTCTATTCCTGCTGTCTGGAAAAGCAGCTACATTTTTTCTGTGCAACAGTTTCTACAAACCATGAGCATGAGCATGCAGGTTATGTGATCTGGGAACTGCAGACAAGAGACCAAATATACATGTAAATTCAGACAACACATTTATTCTGGTTTACATTTGAGTGGACAATCTCCACTTAATCAGATGCATAAAATATGAACTTCAAACTGGTAGATTCTTTTATGTGTCCTTGAGAGAGGAGAGGAAATCAGAGGGACCTGAAATGCAAAATGTACAGACAGTGATAATTCTCTTGTCAGTTCCTATTCACAAAATACTATTGCATGTTAATGTAAGACATTGTTGAAAAGCTGAGCCAATTGACATATGCAGCACGATGATCAACCTTTCTCCTCATTCAAACCACAGGAAATAATATTGAATGCCTTGATGAACTGGACTTCAGCAATTTCACACTGATCTCTCCCTTCAGTGTGCCTGTGTCCAAGAATGGCCACTGTAAGATCAAGATACCCTGAGAAAGGTTCCCCTGCTAGTTGTTATTGCAGGCTTTTATTCTTTGGCCTGGAGTCTGGTCTGTTTGTCTTGTGCAGAATGTAATAGAGCATTGCTGGAAAATTAATCTGCCCCTATTCCTCCATCAAGCACTGTCTGTGCAGCACATTCTAATAAGGAAAGGGAATAATATTCCTAGCACAGCTGGGACCTGAAATCACATATATCACGTTGGAAGATGAGCAAGTCTGTCACAGTGCCTGTAGACATTTTCTGCAAGTTCTCTTGCGGCTGGTGAGTATCCTTCCTAGGTGACTCAGCTGTCTGTACTCTCTGCATACTTTTGTGTAGTGCAGGGGTTACAGTGTTGGACTAAGATCTGGGAGGTCTGGGTTCTAGTCCCCATTAGGCCACAAAGGACACTGGCCAATCACTGATTCACTGCCTAGCCTGCCTCACAGAGTTGTTGTGAGGAGAAGATTGAGGCTCATGTAAGCCAACTGGAGTTCCTTAAAGGAAAAAACAGGCAGGGTATAAAAATAATAAATTAATTAAACATAAATAGATTAAATCCACTTTAAAGCATCCATCTCAGGGCATTTCTGTGCCTCACTCAGTGTATTTTGAGCCAATTTCTAAATAAAAAAATAAGCAAAGAAGAAAAGAGAAATTGCCTTTTTCAAGCGAAATGGTCGTGATCATATTGGGATTTGAAAGGTGACTTGCTGTCCTTTCAAGTCATGCCATTTGCCTGAAGGAGAGCTTGTGGGGTCTGTTCCAAAGCATCTCATAAAACCCCCTTCATACAGCTTTTGGAGTTCTGCTTTAATCACAGTTGCTTCCTTCTATAGAAGGAGAACTTGCACATACCATGGAACGCCAAAATCATCTTTCCCACATCACTGGGGGGAAAACGTTTACAACCGACCTCCACAATATGGGACCCAGCAAGGTGGTCCCTGTCCGTGCTCATGGACCTGCTCATGCAGTGGCATCATCTCCAGGTATCTTCAGCAGTTGGGCAGGACTGGCAGAGAAAGGGGCTTTTGTAGTTTGTTCCTGTTGTCATGTGCCATCATGCCATCTCCAACCAATGGCAACCCTATAAGTGAAAGCCCTCCAAAGCAGGAGGGCGATAGGAACCAGGCACAGTCGTGGCGAGAAGATGGCCTCCTGGAGGAAAGGGGCCCATTGAGGGTATCTTGCCCAAGGGCACTCGGGAACCTGGACGTTCCGTGTGCTACGCCTTCCGCCATCACAGAGGCAAAATGCTCCCCACATCCAAGGCCCCAGGAACCCAAGCCCTGGCTGCTGCCACACAACTTACAGTTTACAATCCCCATTCACTTGATTAATAATGACTCTGAAATAAGTCCCCCTTTCCCGAATGGAAGCTGCTACCTAAATATCTAATCAAACAGCATGCAAAAGCCTGGGGCAAACTTTTAAATAAGGACACAAGGAACACCACATTCACGGGTTATTAAATGACAGGCTACTTGGAACAGACTGAACAGCGTGGACACCCACAAATGTTGATTTTGACACAGTGTGGGGAGCAGGGGATGCATGGATAGATTTTTTACGAAAGCCCATCAAATATAATTTGACCTTTTTATTTAAACGTCACTTTAATTGTTAACAATATTTGCTTATATATCTGGCCAGGGCGACTTCTTTTATATTTTATATTTTTATTTATATTGTTAATTTTAATTTTATATTGTTATTTTTGTATTTTATTGTATTTTATTGTGTTTGTAAGCCGCCCCGAGGCTTCGGCAAGGGGCGGCATAGAAATGTTCTAATAATAATAAATAATAATAATAATTGCTGAAGCTTTCACATCTCTGCATTCATTCATGTTTTAGCTGCCCCATCCCCCCATCAAGCATTGTCCGTGCAGCGCATTCTAACAGAAAAAAAAGGGAATAATATTCCTCACACAACCAGGACCTGAAATAAAAAGGGAACGGGGCTAAATCAGTTCTCCATCTGATTTGTGGAAATTTCCCTGAGAATGCCGGTGGGAGTGGAGAGATGCGCCCATGAATCCTTGGTCCATGATTAGTCGTGCTACGGGCAGGCCTGCTCCCCTTCCCCTTCCGGGTCTTGCTTTGTTTTGATTTTGCTGCCACTGAGTGGTCTGGCCACCAGTTTGCACTTTCCCCAGTGGCCTGGACCCAGTCTGGTTCAGAGGTGTTGTGGCAATGAGATAGCAACTTACACACCTACACACAGTTAATTGAGAAAATATTGGGCACAATAGCCCTTTTCCTTGAGGGAGAGGGTGAGCAAGGAAAATTCTTAGAAATCTTTTTGGGGGGAATGTTTTCAGATTGGCTCTAATCAAATATAAATACATCTGAGCATTGAAGGATTGGGTCTGGTGTGCTATTTCCCTGTCATGACAGGGAGTTGATTCCTACCAGAGCTGAACTGAAGCTTCTCAGAAGACCTTCTGCTGACAACACATCTGTGATTTCTCTCTTTCTTTTAGCTTCTAGAACATACGAAAAGTCATGCTGGATCAAACCAATACTCCATCAAGTCCAGCACACTGTTAACACTGTTCAATTTCTTAAAAAAGAAGGCCAATTTGCAGAAATCTATCTGAATATTCTCCTCCTGCTTTTTTAATTGTGAAGCCTGGTGGCATTGGAAAATGTCGTCCTTACCTTCCCTAAAGCACAGTGATTAGCAAGGCCTTGGTTAAAAAAAGTCCTAGGATTGGAAGGTAGAGCGGTTGCACTCCTTCCTCCCCTTCCCCTTGCTCAGAATCAGTATTTAGAGAAATACCCAGAGATGCTACTTGCAGATGTCAATTGAAGTTCAAGTCCAGTGACAAAGCTTTGTTCTGGTACAGCTTCAGTTCTGTTGGCTTTTGTAGGAAACTTGCTCTGCCTTGAGACCCAACAGTACCAGCCCATGATGGCTAATTCTGTTTGGGTTTCAGGCTTTGTTCAAATACAATATGCATCTTTATATACATTGAGCTGGCATGCTGAGTCACCTTTGCTAAGCTCGAAAGGCACAGGCCTGCAGCTGGATGGGTGACCACATGTGGAAGTAGACAGAGGCTTGGACTTGATGGCCTCAGAGGCCCCTTCCAACTCTACTACTACTCCATTTCATTTCTTTTTCTAAATGCAGGAGATCTGTGCATCCTTTTGTCATAGCAACCCATTCACAAAGTAGTAATTACATTACCTAAGCACTTGAAGCTTCTTCACATTCAGAAGCGTCACATCCTTCCAATATCATCTGTAAGTCATGCTTCTCTCTTGGGACCTTGTTTCCTCTCCCACTCTATCATTTATTTTATTGCACACTTTTGTCATTCAGTTGAGTTAACTTAAAATAGGCATACATTTAGCCTAGTCTATTGTATGCAATCGACCAAGTTACCCCTTTCAATAGAATCTGGGAGTCTTCTTTTCATAGCACTTCAGAGATACTCCAGTTTGTGGTCCTTGTGAAGAAGGGATAACACATCTTCAGTGTCAGAATTGCTTCCCCCTATTCAGTCGATGGACTTTAATATCAATGTCGTATTCTCAACACTTTCACTGGCTGGATTGTGAATGACTAGATCTAAAATTACACAGGAAAGCCTCTACAGTTTGATGGAGAAACCAAGATAGAGTAGGTTAAAATGCTAGCTCAGCACAGACTCCCATCCTGGCTTGGCTAAATTGCTTGACCTGTTTCCCCAAATCTGGAAGACAGGCAGCCTTCCCCCACATTTGAGGATGTAATAAAGATTCAAAGTTATACTGCCTTAAGAGAAACATAAGGTTGGGTCCAAACTTAGCCATCAAATGGGATATAAGTTAGGCATGAACATTCTTTGTCTTATGAGTCTACTCTAGAGATGTAAAAACTAGCAGAGAAGGAAACCAGAACAATTCCACCAAAAAGGTTCCTCCATAATTAAAAAAAATCCTGAGAGGGAAAAAACATGATTTAAAAAAAATGAAAAGAAAGAAAAGATATCTGAGTTGTCTGGGTTTTCCTCTCCCTGTCCGGTTTTTTTTTTTTTTTTTTTTTTTTTTTTGGTGTGGGGAGGGGAGGGGTTGGGCTGGGTTTGCTTTTTGGCTTTTCCTCCAGGCCTTCAGCTCTCCAGTCAACTCTATGCATTACGAAGTCTAGATCCAATGCCCTCAGATCATAGGAAAAAATACATTCAGTCAAAATATATTTGGTCAGGATGCCTTTGGCATGCTGGCTCCAGTTTCGGCAACCATATTTGAAGAAGGACATTGACAAACTGGAATTGGGCTTAAGGAGGGCTACCAGGGTGGTGATACAACTGGAAAGCAAACTCTACGGGGAACAGTTAACTGTGCTATGAGTGTTTAGCCTGGAGAAGAGGAGACTGGAGTGGGATAGACATGGGAAGGGACTTCAAATATTCATGGGAAGGGACCTCAAATACAGGACTGTTCTGTAGAGGATGGAACAGGAGTGTTCTCTGTTGCTCCAGAAGACAGGGATAGAATTAACAGGAGGAAACTGAAGGGAGGCAGATTTCAGCTCAGCTTTGGATGACATTTTCTAACAGTATGAGCTGCTTCATAGTGGGAAAGGCTGCCTGCACAAAGGAGACAGTGGGCTTTATTTTGCTGGAGTGATTTAAGCAGAGCTGGGATGTCCAGCTGTCAGGAATACCGCATTGCAGATCGTCCATTGAGCATGGAAGGGGCATTTATTTACTTAAGTGTTATTTAAAATCCTGCTCTTTAGCCAAAAAGTTTCCTCCAAGATCCTTTCCTACTCAATGATTCTCTGCAGAACTGTGTAACTCTCCCCTCCCCCTCCCTTCTCTGTTTTCTCTTTTCAGCAAAATCAGGCAAGAGGAGCTTTAACTGTTTGAAGGAAAGACCACTGAAAGGAGATAGTTTTGAAGTCATTTTCCATCTCAAAACAACCCTTCTCAAAGTGTGTTTTCATCCATCCAAGTGCTATAGAGAAAGAGTCGCTACATCTTCCCTTCCCAGTAGAACTTAAAAATAACCTGAATGGTAAGGGTTAAGTGCTTTCCTGCCTTGCCCAAACTTCCTTTGCGCAGGAATCATGGTTGGCCCATTGCCAGCAAGGACACTTGCCCAGGAATCTGGAAAGACCCCACAAACATAAAGCTACTTCAGTTCCTTAGATGTTATGGTGAGCCTGTCACTCAGTGACAAAGCACACGCTTGGCCTGAAGAAGGTCTTGGGTTGAATTCCCTATATTTCTGGGTATTCCTGCCTGGAACAAATCCTGCCCGAGACTGCCTGATAAAGCAGCTTCCAATGTTGCAGTGCTTTTTTGCACATTTTAGCAGCACTTAAATGCCAGCACGATCCAGTCAAAGCAGTTTTGCAGCACTCAGAGGCAGTTCCTACCCCTACTGCTTTTGTGCAGAAGCAAGCTGCTCTCCCTCCCCATTTCACAGACACAGTAAACTGGGCTGCATGGAAAACACCAGTGTTGCATCTTTGATTGCAGTAGCCTGTGTTTTGCCCAGGAATTGCCATATCATTACAAGCCACAAAACTAGTTTCCGGTGAAAACACTGGGCAGACATAAATTTCAGGCAGTTTTGCTGTAGATCAGGAGAAATAATTGGCATCAGAGGAAAAAAAGCAGAGCTATGTCATGCATAAATGTATGTCAATAGCCTCTCTCATTCTCACTCATAAGCACAGATGTCCTCATCCCACTCCCACCCATTCATTATGTGCTGTCAGTGTGCTCAGAAATAAGGATAGCCATGTAAACCGAAGGAGCATGGCTCAGAGGTTGCAGAAGCAAGAGGGTCTCACAAAGCTGCCAAGAACCTCCCAGAAGGAAGCAGTGTCAACTCCTGCCTTGCCAAAGCAGCATGCAGAGGTGAGCCAGAAGCAGCTCACGATCACCTGGGAGATCTCTGGGAGATCTGGAACAGGTGACAAAGCTTTCCTTGATTCCCAAATGCTTAATGATAGCAAGTCAAAGAAAAAAATATCTCTGCCACTGTTGTTCTTGTGCAACCTGATTATCACTTAGATCCAATGTTCTACACCTGTACAATTGGAATATCAATCGGTTAATTAATTTGATGAAGTCTTGATGACCAGCTCTGCAGAGAACAGTGTTAGAATTCCTGATCTACATTAACTCAGATGTAGAATTGTATTGATATAGATAACAGGTGATTCCAGGTTATGGCTCATGGGGATAGTAGGTATGTGAATCCATTCCTGAAGCATCTGGGAGCCAGAAGTTTTGCATCTGGCTCAACCACTTCTGCCACTGATGTAAAGAACAGGCCTGCTTCTCACCGAATGCAGCCTTCCCCAGTGGTTTGCTCAGAATCTGAATCCGAACCGGAGGAAAAGGCAGACACAGAATCTGAATCCGAACCGGAGGAAAAGGCAGGCACAGAATTCTTAGCAGAAGTGCCAAGGCGAGCAGTCCCTGTGATAAGCCAAGCTTGGTGAGAAACGCTGTTGAGCAGGAGGGCTTCGATGAAGGCAGAGATAGCATGATCAGTCCCATAGTCTGGCATCAATCCAAAGGATGCAGGATGCACACCTGTGTGCCAGTGCCTTTCACATGTTGCCTTGAAGGCAGTGCCAAGGAGATGGTCTCCCCTGCGTCAATGGGGCTCCGCTGCAGCTTTTCCTTTCTGCTTTGTAAGTGCTGCAATCATGGTGGCCAAGCTCTCTGGGAGAAGGCTTTCAGCACCGTGGATAGCTCCTACATGCACCCTTGACGGATGAGCCCCACTGATATAGGGATCACCAGCCTCCTCTGGGGGTTGCTATGAATTAGGAGTGGGAAACCTGAATGTCAAGCTGCATGTGTGCTTGGCCTAAGTTCAAAAGCCCAGGGGTGGAGGTCGGTGCAGACTCCGGGGTCTTATCCCTTCCCTGGCACCAGCAGCGTGGGGAGAAAGAAGAAGGAGCCAGAGAAAGGGGTCTGGCAGAGAGAGTGGGGGGGGGTGATCCATGCGATGTTGGCTCTGGCCCCATCCATCACTGGCTTTGGCCGCATCCTGACATGCAGCCCTCAACAGAAAAGGGATTGCTCAACTCTGCCAGAAAGCATCGCTGTGTGTTGTTTGGATTGCTGGGACAGGGGAGAGTAGTTGTGATCAGAAATGCTTTGACAGTTTTAAAATTACCATTTAAAAGAAAAGTATGTAAAATATTCTCCCAACTTTATAATTACGGTTTTAATATGTGCTGTTTTAACAGGCAGTGTTTGTGAGACTTCACTTTGATCCCTACATATACATAATTAATATAAACATAAAAACAGTGGAGCTAAATTAGATGGTTATAAACGTGTCACTCCTTTCCTAAAAAAAGATGGATTATCATTGATATTAGTTTTGTTTTGTTTTAAAGCAACACAATTTGCAGTAATGCATTCAGCACACTTAATTAGCCACCAGGAAACTATCAAATAGATAGTTTGCTGATTAATAAATGATCTTTCTGATATAGAAAGCCTATCTTTGGAACACTGAATTTGCATCAGCTTTGTGGGCTTAGCTGAGCATCACCTGATAACTAGAATTTGAACACTTCCTCCCTGTCTGGCCCCTGCGGGACGCTAAGCACTTCCCTTTCGGCTTTGGGAGTCTTGTGGGAATCAAGCAGGGACAAACAGTGCATTGGCCACGTTGTCAGACCAGGACTGAGGGAACCTGGATTCCGCATCTTGCAGTGAAGCTCACTGGATAAAGTTGGGGTGGTTCCTCTCAGCTTAGCCCACCTCACAGAATCGTTGTGAGGATAAAATAGAATAGGGAGGAACCAACATTAGCTTTTTGGAGGAAATGTGGGATATAGATTTTTTAAAACAAAAATGCAAACATTCCAGCTTCCAAAAACTGAGGCATAAGGGAGAGACTTCTGCCCATTTCCAGGCTTTTCTGAAGGGATAAAAGATAAAAGTTACGAGAGAGAGAGAGAGAGAGAGAGAGAGAGAGAGAGAGAGAGAGAGAGAGAGAGAGAGAGAACAATTCACCACCATTTTGGGTGGTTGAAGCCTTACCTATTGAAACTAACAGAATCTGTGTTAATCTTAGTAAGCTTCATTGATGTCAATAAGTCTGCTTGAAGCATGGCTCAGTCTGGATCTGATCCATAATAAATAAATTTGCTACAAATAGTCACTGAGCCACAAAAGTATTTCCTTGCCTCCTTCCACTGCATGGAAAGAGTGACCCAAAAAGCCTCTACTGACTGGGGGGGGGGGTGATTTCCATGCAAGGAAGGAGCAATCTAGAAGCAAGACAAGGCACGATACCATTGATAGGACCATGAGTCAAGGCAGGTTCTCCTTTTTAAAAGGGATTCATTGGGAGTGTTTTGTGTGGCATATAGCTGTGGAATCAGGAAACAGGAGGTCTCCACAGAGCCTCTCAGAGCCAGCCATATATAGCCATACATACATGGCCTGCATACTGGCACCACTGGAGTCTGCTACAGTGTTGGACTGGGATGCAGGACTGAGCCCTGTGTTACCCCGCTTGAAGCTTATCTCCAGGTTGAGGCGCTATTGTTGATGATCACTCTCTGGGACCTATTTTGAAGGCAGTTGTGGGGCCACCAACTAGTAGTCCTGTCAAGCCCACATTTTGCTAATTTATCTATTAGGATGTTATACCAAGATGTTTATAAGAACTCACCTGATGTGCATTTCCAATAAGCAAACCAAGTGTGCCAAAATCCATACCTTCCCAAGTTTGGCCATGTATTTCTTCGGGGAAAATGTACATATTAATAGAAAGGGTGAATTAAATGTGTGCATTAGAGAAAATTGTGCACAAGAATGTGCATATTTGTGGGAAATGCACACAAAAAATGGAGATTGTCAGGCAGTCTTTAATTCAAAACACTTCCAAAGTTATGGGGAAACAGGATGGAATGAGCTGAAGCCTAAAAATCCAACAGTCCCAGCTAGAATGAAATTAGCAGTTCTATCCATCACTGTACTGAATTTAACTGCTTGCCATGTGGATTTTAATTGTGGGGTTCTGGAGTTTAAATCATGGTTTTGTGGGCTAATGCATGTTGGAAATACTATGTGCTCAAGAAAAGCTGAATTAGGAGCCCAGCTGTCTGTGAACACTCATTTTTGCATTGACAACATAAAAGTTGCTCATAATGTGTGTGTGTGTGTGTGTGTGTGTGTGTGTGTGTGAGATTACTCACATGGGCCTGATTCAGGAAACATGCTATACATATCTTTGGTTTCACTGGCCCTCAGTGATGCCATCATGTAGCCAAGTCCAGCTGGCCCCATCATGATGTCAAACCATCATGGTCACTGCCTGCCATCATGCTGGAGAATGAAAGAATGAAAATTTACCTTGGGGAAACAGATATATTTTTTTGTCTGGATGCTCTTCTGTTTTGGTTTGGTGGACTTAAAAAATAATAAAAACACCCAAGAAAAACAATGGCAAAAGGTTTGGTTTGGTTTTTAAGGAATATTTGCAGAGTCAAGGTGTTGGGAGGTATCGTTACTGCACTGAAGTCATGATTTATCACTGAGATGTCCATCTTTCCAAAAATGAAACAAGGGAAGAGACAGTCTTAGATAACACAGAGTTAGGGTACAATCCCATACATGTATGGCTGACTGCAGGATGCTGAGAGCTGTAGAATTTTTTCAATCTAAGCATGCAAAAGATTGACACCTTAGGCCACAATCCTATTCCCACTTAAGTAGGCGACAACTCCATTGAACCACTATAGGATTTACATCTGAGTAGACTTGGCGCCACATCATGCAAAGGCAAGACTCACTAGAGAAGACTATCATGTTAGGGAAAGTAAAGGCAGAAGAAAAGGTGGATCAAGTATGAGAAAGACTGACTCCATAAGGAAGCCACAGCCTTGAGCTTGGAAGAGCTGAGCGGGGCTGTCGTGGGCCGGCTTTGGGTCCGCTTTCATTCATGGGATCATTCCAGTCAGAGACAACTTGGTGGCACATAACAACACAAACGACTTGTCAGGGCTTGCACTCCTCATCTGCAGCCCTATGCATTTTTAGTTGGAAATTAATCCCAGTAAACAAAATAGGGCCACTTTCAAAGCAACAATCAGACTGCATAAAGCAGTTCAGGCTATTTGATTCCAGTGCCAGTAAAAGCATGTCTTTCATACTCCACTTTTCAAGGGCATGTGAAATACTCCTGTGAGAGTTTGGGAGGATTACTGAAAACCATGCAGAGATTGATCTGGTCATGCTTCCCCCCTCCCATGTCTTCTTTTGACATTTAATGGCCCGATTTCTGTTCAGAGAAACCCTGTCATTAAGTGCCTCAGAGTTTATAAAGACTTTACATTATTATTTGACCCGCATATTGAACCTGGTCGCAAAGATTTTTCCATTTGTAGAGTTTTTCTCAAATGTTGAAGAATGTTATCATTACGATGCATGGCTCTGCAAAACCCATTTTCCATTTTCACAACTATCCCAAATGTTATACTCACACACACACACACACAGCTATATCGTTCATATTGTTTTAAACATTAGAATAGAAAAGTACAGTTGGAGGGGGCCTCCAAGGCCATCAAGTCCAACCCCACTCTGCTTCCACATGAGGTTACCCATCCTGGGGTGGATCCATGCCTTTCCTGCTTAGCAAAAGTGCTTTGACATGCCTGTTCATTGGATAGCTATGCAGGCAGGAGTTTGATCCCTAATGGCTGCTAGTCAAGTGACCATGATCTGTGTCTAATTAATGGGAACTTGCCCATGCATTTCTGAGAGATACCAGCCAGTACATGATATTGGTAGCCTGCGCTGCATGCCTCACTTGCCTATGGCAGTTCTTTAGCTAGGTCATCCTTGCCCAACCTGGGTCCCTCCATTTGTCCTAGACTACAACTCCCAGCATCCCTAGCCCATGTGAATCAGGCCATTAGTTCACCTAGAGCAGCAAAGGTTGGGTCCCCCAGATGATGTTGGACTACAGTTCCCATTGCCCAAGTTAGCAGAGCCAGTGGTCATGGCAAATGGAGGTTGTAATTCAATAATATCTGGGGAGTCATGATTGGGAAAGCCTGACTGGAGGACTATGGGAAATGTAGTTCAATACAACAGGAGTGGTTGAGGAAGCCTGGTGTACCCCAACTAGAGCAGTTCTCTGAACTTTACAGTGGACTTATTTCCAGGTGCTGCTACCAGTAATCTATTGGAAAAAATGGAACGAGGAGGATTGAGCAAGTCTGGACCATTTATCTGCAAACTATGTGCTCTGTCTCTGAATTGTGGCCATCCCCTTCCCTCAGATGCTGACATGTCCATTACACATGAGCTTTCATGGTGTCAACCATATGCATGCTTAGACTGAAAAGAATTCTAAAACTCCCAGCATTCCCCAGCTAGCCTGGCTGAGGAATGCTGGGGGTTATAGAATTTTTTTGCAGTCTAAACATGCATGGGATTGGACCCTAACTCTAGGTTCTTCCAAGTACTCTCACTTTTTACAGGATGTGGAATCTTGATACTTTCTGGACAAAATTTACCTAACGTTGCTGTCCCTTCAATCACACTCTACATTTGCAGAGCTGTGATTATTCCAGTTCCAACAATCAAGCCAGCCATAAAATAGCACAAGGAGGACAACTCCTGAAGTTTCTCCTGTAATAAGCATAGAAATTAGATGAGTCTTTTTCTGCTCCAGACCATCAGCTATGAAGTACTTCCAGCCTGCATTATCTGGAGCAAGAATATTGGCCCACGGCTCAGCAAAACTGGAAGGACATTGTCTGGTTTCTCTCCACTACCAAAAGCAAAAGCTGTTCCCAGTTATTGCTGAGTAGCCAGCTTCCCAGCACCACTGTCCAGCTACTGTCAGTTCAGGTGCACCTTGATGAAGCTTGTAAAATAATGACATTATGGGTGATTATAAAATTATGGATCATTTGCAGAAGGAAATTATCTTTCAAAACACTGAACCTCACAGTCATTCATACAGAATAACTGGCAAAAGTTTCAGAGCAATTTAAAAAATAACCTTCTACCAGTAAGAACAGCTAAGAGCTGTGCTGGGTCAAACCACAGGCTGATCTAGCCTCACATTGTGTCCCCAGAGCAGCCAAGAAGTTGCCCATGGAAGGACCATGGGAAAGACCAAGGAGAAACCACACCTTCCCAACAGGTTCCCCAGAAACTGCATACAGTGGCAAACTGATGCTGATACTGGAGGCAACATGCCGCCATCTTGCCTAGCAACCACTGATGGCAAACTGCATAGCGGGCTTCACTGGTGCTTTTCTCCTTGCTCTGCAGGGAGCAGAGTGAGGTATGTGGACTTGACCTGCACCCGGCAGTTGGTCCAAGGCCAGAGTGCCTGTTGGGTGCAGAGGCAAAGCAAGCCTTTGTCTTTCCCCGACTCTGAACTCTGGGAAGAGGAGGGCATTGTTTTCCACTCCACCACTCCTGCACTCCAAATTTCGAGGAGTAGGAGAAATTCCCTGACTTGGTGCTACATTTCAGAACCTTCCTGCAAGGTCAGAAATGCAATTCTATCATGCCTTGATAGAGGAGTGTCTTGGCAGGAGAAGCGACCTCCAGCCAGAATCTGTTGACTTCTGGGTATGCCACTGTTAGTCCCCCCACCCCCACTGTAGAAAGCCCTATTTTCTAGGGCTGCCTGGAAATGGCCCCTCTTATGCCCTCTCATTTGTGGGCTGCAGAAGAGGCAGAATTTGGGGGATTGTGGGAGGTGGAATACAGGTGAGGAACGATACTCCTGATGGCTGCTATTTCCCCCCACAAAGGCCCCAAACTCAATATGATCAGTTCATGTCACTGAGGGCAACTGGCAGTGGCAGCATCCCGTGGCTGCCCTCCCAGTTCCTGGTATTTGTCAGGGTGTTTCAGGGGCCCTTTACCCCACTCCCATTCCCCACAAATTCTGGCTTAAATTTTCTCACAGAAAACCTTCGTCTCCACATGACATTTTGTTTTCCTGTCTGAATAAAGAGAAGGCAGTGCCTCTGAGAATCATTGCAACAGGTAAAGGAAGGGCCTGGACAAAGAAATGTGTTCCCCATGTCCCACAAATTCCAGCCATCCCATGGAAAAATGTGCATGCCAATACATGATGCTTGACATTTGTTGATTTGTCACCCCCGTTTTAATGATTTCTTTAATTTCATGGCCACTGAGTTTTATTAGTTTTATTGTATAGTGATTGTATTATAAAAATAATTTTTACTTGCACTGTAATTTTAGCACAGTAAACTGCCTAGATATGTTTTACATGACAGGAAGAGTAATTCTCAATAAATAAATATACCATGGGGGAAGAGCACCAGAGATGCCCCTTGCATTAGTGAACCATCTTTAGAGATATTCTCCCGAGAAAGAATTTCCTCCAGGCATTCATTTTCTTTCAGTATCTGGATTTTCTTTTTCCCTTCCTCTTCCTGGTTCTACCCCATTTTATTTAGCATTTTTAATAGCACACTTCTCCATTAATTTGTCTGAGTGCCTTCTAATGCATTCAGCTTGCTGGCCCTCCCTGCATCTTGTGGTGCAGAATTCCAAAGCTGGACTCTGTGCTGTGTGAAGAAAGGCTTGTTTTGCATGGCTTGAGTCTCCCTTTGATCTGCTTCATGGGATGACCTCATTGGTTCTTTTTCGCATTATGAGAGTGGAAGAAAAACACCTCCTTACCCCCTTTCTCCACCCGCCTGTGATCCACCTCTATCCTATCCTTCCCACTCACTTTTTTTCTAAGCTATTTATCCCCCAACATCTGTGGTTATACGTTTGTGACACACTGTGCGGCAATCAAAATGATTAAAACAGCCACACACATTCCCATGAGCGTTTTTCTGCCATGCTTTGTGGGGCTGTTGAAGGTGCTGGCGCATGATTTGATGGACCACAGCAGAGACGGAAGAGGGGGGTAGATAGATTAGGGAGTCAGTGGCTGTCATAAAAGATGTAATGAGATATGAATGGGAAGGAGAGACACCCATGTTTGGTGACTGGGTGCTTCTGGTTATTATCAGTTGGATGCAAGGCACGGATAGCATCGTCAAGACCTGCTTGTAAGCCTGCTGAGTGGTCCCCACATCAAGTGTTGACCTGGGGAGGGGGGCAGTCCAAGGCCCCATTATTGCTGGTGCAACACCTGCTTCCTTTCACCCCCTTTAAGGGGCTGGCACTGTAAAGAGAACTAGCAAGTAAGGCAGCCTCTGCCACCAGTATCTTCACAGGGCCTCCGGGCAGCCTTCCCGTACAAATCTAGCCCAAGACGGTTGACAAGACGAGCAAGACGCTTCCCTTCCCCATGCAGAAGCCAACTTTCAGATTGGCGACAAGCCTTTAAGACTGAGCATCTTCAGTTGCTTCTGGGCAGCAAGAAATCCATTTCTTCCCTCATTCAGTATAGCTATACCCCACTTTTCCTACAAGGAAGCCCAAGCGGCTTCATGGGGTGCACGGCATGGGCTGCCCCCATTTGGTGCCTCACTCTGCCCAGCGGCAGGCGCAAAATAATCTCAGGGCCCCATATTGTTAATTTGTTTTCTGCATTATATTTTATGTCGTGAGCCGCCCCGAGGCTTCGGCAAATAGGGCGGCATAGAAATGTTTTAATAAATAAATAAAATAAATAAATGTTGCCCGACCCTGTTTCAGGGACCTGGTGAAGAGCAATGCTGCAGCTCCTCCAGCTGCATCGAAGGTGCTGGATGCAAGTTTGCCGGGTCTGAGCCAAGCGCAGCTGGTGTCCAGTGTCGGCTCGTTTGGGCCCTTGGCAAAGCCCCACGTTCCAGAAGGGGGACACAGGCAAGAGTCCCCAAACTGCTCCTCCTTACCTCTGCAGCCTCCTTGCTCACCAACCGCTTGCAGCAGTAACAGTGTGAAGAAAGAACCACAGTTTCTACAGCCTGTGTTAGGGATGTGTGAGGGATCCACTCTGGGAATGGGAATCCACTGGTGTCCCTTCGCTCAGCTCCCTGCACTCTGGCCTGCTTGCTTGCAGCCCGGAGTCTGAGCACACCCAGCATTCATTCAGGAGCCTGCCAGGAACAGAGACTGCATGAACACTGCACTGCTGGCTTCCCATCAGCTGCACGTGCTGGTTGTTGAGTCACACAAGGGCAGTTCCACTAGAGCTTGTGGGCACTTGGGGACCTCATCCTGGCTTGGCTTGCTTTCCAAGCCAGGCTCAAGCACAAGAAACGAGTCTGGTGTACAGAGGGGAGCAGGATTCTGTCAGATTGCCTGCATGCTTTAGCCTGCTCATGCTTTGGTCTTCTGCCTGAAAATGGGCAACTAATGATGATGAGAGAGAGGAGGAGCAGTAAATGCTGATGCTGAGAGTTTGGCTCACTGAGAGAAGGCAGCTCAGTGAGGGCATCTTCCCAAAGGGCCTTCCCACCTGGAGCTGCCAGTGGGACCGAGGCATGAGAAAAGCCCTGCTGGGTCAGACCAAAGGTTCAGCACTCTGCTCACACAGTGGCAAACCGGCTGCCCGGAGGATCCCTCAAGCCTACATACAGTTGGGGAATCCACTCCTGTTCAGGGATGCCTCGTGCAGAACTCAATTATCACACATTCCCTTGAGTGCCTTTGGCTTCTTCCATCAGAGACTTGGGGAAAAGGCTTTGAGAATGGTTTTTACAGACCATTTGGGCCTCTGCTATCCCGTATTCTAGAAATAAGGAACAAAGATCTGGTATAAAAGACCAGGCACTAAATTTACAAATCTGTTGCCCTCTTGTTCCCCGAACCTTGCTAAATTATGTATCAGATAGTGTTCCTCTATACCATGCCATTTAGATCTGTCCTCTGGAAATCAATGACTCCCACCTGAGACACCATCGATAAAAAATTCCCCTAATCCGTCTACCAGTAAGGAGGAGGGGAGCTGTGGTTTGGTTAGAACAGAGTGAAATAGAATTGTCAGGAAATGCACCATTTGTCACTTGACTCCCACCAGCAGAAGAAAATGAAGGACCAGCCATCATTTCTATAGATGAAAGGGGAAGAATTCAGAAAAATACGCCTCCACTACCAATGAAAAATAGCCACATTTACCAGTGTGTGGGAGGAACTCCCTAGGCCTAGGTTTTTTTGTGCCTGCCAATGCACAACCACTGCCTTCTCTTAGTTTTCTCCCTTTGATTTATTCTTTCATTTATTTCAAAAAGACTGTCTCTAGGATTCACATCCACACTAAATATCTCACTAGATCAGAAAACAACAGCTATCAAGAGCTAGATGTTTAGAAGTGGGTAAGAGGAAGGTCTGCAGCTCAACAAGAGAGAGAAAGCTTTGCTCGTAGCAGGTGACAGATTCAGTGAGTGGAGAACGTGTGCGTGCCCGCAAGCATCCTCCAGGCATTTGTTCAGCCTGAAATTGGGCCCACTCTGGCAATTGCTTTCCCTCTTCTGAACTGACTTGGAAACCCCAGCATTTGGGAGAGGTGGCAACAGACACCAGATCGTGGCCTTCCTTACTTTAATTTCTGTTTCTCTTTTGGTCTCTCTGTCATATTCATTAACCACGTTTCTGCCCATAATTAGAGGCTTGATCTTCTTCTGGGCTTAGCAGTGGTTGCTGAAAAAGGGGACACACGTTGCTCAAAAAGAGAACACGTTTAATGCAAATTTTATGCAAGAGCCAGTGTGGTGCTGTGGTTAAGAGTGCCGGGTTGGAACTTGGGCGATCTGGGTTCTAGTCCCCACTCAGCCATGGAGCCCACTGGGTGGCTTTGGGCCAGGCACAGGCTCTCAGCCCAACCTACCTTACCTGTTTGTTGTGAGGAGGAGAATTATGCATGGTGCCTTGAGCTCCTTGAAAGGAAAAAAGGCAGGATATAAATATTTATTTATTTATCTATTTATTTAGGATATTTGCAAGAGCCTCAGGATGGCTTACACAAATAAAACACAAATATCTAACATAACATAAACTAATGACCCACTCTGGCTGCAATTAAAATATGATGATAAAATTCAATATTAAAACTTATTAAAATATTGATTAAATAAAAGGTTTTAACCTGGCGCCGAAAAACAAATAATGAGGGCACCAGGCGGACCTCTCTGAGGAGCGCATTCCATAGATGGGGCGCCACTGCAGAGAAGGCCCTCGTCTGGGTACTCTGTCTCCTACTATCTTTCACAGAGGGTTCCCGGAGGAGGGCTTTTGCTGCCAATCTCAGGGGGCGGGAGGGCAAATAGGGAAGAAGGCATTCCTTTAGGTATCCTAAATTGACTATGCTTATTCACATGCATGGATTCTCACCATAGCATGGAAGGTTGTGGCTTGGTGACTTCATGGCTCTGCTCTTTGGCTGGATGGTTCTTTTCTTTTTCAACTGGACTTGGACTGGAAAGTCCTCCAAACAGAGGATGGTTGAAACAAAGAGGAATGTCCTCAGCCAGCCATTCAAGCAGAAGATTGCACAGCAATGCCCAGGGCTCATGGGAAATGCAGCTTCTCTGGTCCTGGGCCCTCTAGGCACTGCAATCCATCTTCACTGCAGCAGCTGAAGACTCTGGAAACTATATGACTTTCATTTGCCAAGATTTGTGGTGGTCGTCTGTATCAGGACAGACCCTTATTTAAAGATATGTGTCTGCTGCATTCACATGCAGCTTGGTCCGTGGCGTTGTCTTCATAATGTCATTTCTGCCTAATTAGTGATTTTGTGCAAAATCAGAACACTTTGATAGTAGGGAACCTGTAGTCCTCCAGATATTGAGGCACTAAAACTCCCATCATCCTGAATAGTAGGTCATGCTGGTTGGAAATTATGAAGGTTGCAGTACAACCAAATAAGGAAGAGCAGAGCTTCCCCCAATACAATTTAATCTAGTTTTATCCACATGCTAATGCTTCATCAGTCAGTCTTTCAACACCATGAACTGGACGTTAAATCAACTTCTAGGGCATTACGTGGGGAAAAAACATGGTCATTACCATGGGTGTTTAAAAATGGTTGTCTCAATCAACTAGGCTATTTCCCAATTTCAGAATTCAGCCAAGAATTCTCAAGAGAAGATCATAACAATTGGAATATCCTGGTGCTTTCAAGAATCCATATGGACCCAGCAACCGTCTTAAGAGGTCCCCCAGTGCTGCAGAGGACAAAATCCCAGGAACATTAAACCCTACTGAGTAATGAAATATTAACTTTGCCACCAACAGAACACTCTCCTGTTGCCAAGAGCAAAACATCAAGCCCACATTAAAATGAGGGGAACCAGTATCAGCCAAGGTAGAGCCATGATGGTCACTGAGGTCCTGACACCTTGAGCCAACACCCCATGGAAAAACTGCAGCATGGATCTTAAACTTTCGCCAGACCATAAATTCGAGTCTCAGCTGCATCCTCTAGTTTCTTAGGTACCACTACGGTGTAAATTAACAGAATCTCAACTCTGCCTTAGGAAAACGTGCCCAGGTACATGTGCTCAAGATGCGGGGATTGGCCCATTGCAACCCCATGGACAACATTCCTCCAGGCACTCCTGTCCTCCATCATCCCTCGGAGTCCACCCAAGCCACACCCTCTGCCCCAGTGACTCCATCCAGCCACCTCATCCTCTGCCGTCCCTTCTCCTTTTGCTCTCAGTTGTTCCCAGCATCAAGGCCTTCTCCAGCGAGTTGTTCCTTCTCCTTAGGTGGCCAGAGTATTTGAGTTTCTGGACTCCATTACCTGCTCCCAGATTCCAGCAGATCTAGACCTTATGATCTGCCTGTACATTGGAGTGGAAATGGATAGATATACATATGCTTGATGTGGGGATGTGTGAAGAATCTGTTTTGGGGTGGGAATCTGTCCAATTTCCAGGCTCCGGCCCACTTTCTTGCAGCTGTGAGTCTGACTTCCTAGTGAGCAGGCCAAGAATCCCGTGGGCACCGACCACAAAGTGAGCCTGCATGAACACTGCACAAACTTCCATGCATGGAACCTGCAGCCTTTGTTTATGCAGTTTGCCAGTTGTACAACCAGCTTATATCATCCACGGACTTCTTCTTAGCCCGTTTCCTAAGCAAGGGCCAAGCACAAGAAGGACTCCAACAGACTGAAGAGGGCTGGATCCCAGGGTGGATGTTTACAACTCAGGTTGGTGTTGTCAGAATCATATTCACCTCCTTCAACTTCATTCAGACCACTGTGTCCGGCTGATACCAGCATGGTCCCGAGGGACATCTTTCAGTTAGATATTCATACCCACAAGGATCAGTGGTGACAACCAAGGCATGAGAGGAGCAGGATTGCTCTCAAAATGCACAGACTCATGTCCAGTGGTTAAATCTTCCCTGTTCATTCTATCCTTTCCTTTTCTCTCTCTCTAAATCACAGTGAAGTTACCTGAAATATAACATGGATTTATGGATTTAATAGAATCAGGGTGTCTTAATCAGAAGGACTGTCTGTGTATGACATACTGTTTGTTTTGCCTACTGCCTGTCTCCTGTCCAGAGTGACTGATGAGTGATTCGTCCCTATCAATCTCTCCATGAGTCATTAGATCTGTTAACAACTACCCAGAGATAGTTGAAGAAGTTCAGCTAGACCAGTCCCTGCGGGAGGAGGCGGCATTCTCTGCAAGGGGAAGAGACTGCACGGAGTGCCCGCTCCATTGATGTGAACTCTTCCTTGTTGTTGCTGTTCAGTCACAAAATTGTGCCCGACTCTTCGCTACCCCATGGACAACATTCCTCCAGGTTCTCCTGTCCTCCACCATCCCCCAGAGTACACCCAATCCCACACCCACCTCTCCAGTGACCCATCCAGCCACCTTAATCTCTGCTGTCCCCTTCTCCTTTTGCCTTCAATTGTTCCCAGCATCAAACTCTTCCTTGCCTCAGGCCTACTCCGCAGGCCAGGCATTGGCCTTGGGTTCTGCATGCTGGCCACTGCCAAAGAGGTTGCTTGTCCACTGAGCAAGGAGCTGGCATTGCTAGGAAACTGTCAGGCCCATTTATTTATTTATTAGATTTGTTTTCTGGCTTTTTCTCAAAAGGGGCTTCCATCATTCTCCTCCTCCTCCTCCTCTCAGTCTTATCCCCACAACAACACCCTGTGAGGTAGGTGGGGCTGAGGGTCTGTGACTGGCCCAAAGTCACCCAGTTGGCTCCATGGCTGAGCAGGGACTAGAACCCAGATCGCCTGAGTCCCCGTCCTGTGCTCTCAAGCACTCCCCCACACCGGCTCTCAGTGGCCCATGTCCCAGTAAGGCAGCCACTGCCAGTCCTTGGTGCCCCCTGGGCCTGCAATGCTTACCTTTGCTGTCACTGCTGTTCAACTGCCTTCTCTGAGTGAATGAGAGCCGGGGTGGTGTGGTGGTGAAGAGCGGGGGACTGCGTCTCCGTTGATCTGGGTTCTAGTCCCTGCTCAGCCATGGAGCCAACTGGGTGACTTTGGGCCAGTCACAGACTCTCAGCCCAACCTACCTCACAGGGGTATTGTTGTGGGGATAAGATGGAGGAGGACATATAAGCTGCCTTGAGCCCTTTGTAGGAAAAAGGCAGGATATAAATCGAAAAATAAATAAATAAATAAATAAATAAATAAAATGAGCAGTGAGATGTGTGGGGAGAGGGAGCAGTGCCCTTCGCATCTCTGGGCCTTTTCATCTGGCCAGTGGCATGAGCTGGGCCTAAAGAGAGAGACAGGCAAGGCTGCCAGGGGGGCTTTTTGGAGGGGTATCCACAGAGAACTCCTTGCCAAAGGGCCCTGCAGTGCACAGGACTCAACCATCTCTTTGGCATTGGGTGAGCTAAAAGTAGTGGCTGAGCACACAGAACATAGCAACCCACTCGCCCAAAAAGCCACACAGGCTTGGTTGCTGCGCAAACAACCCCCGTGCACCCAGCAGGTGATCAGGTTCCTTGCCCCCTCCCCCTCCTGACCTGCCTCATAGTCATCCAGTGGGTATTCCAGGAGACATCTTGGCAGGAACCAACCGCCTTCCCCTTCCCACAATTTGGGCATATTTTTTTGTTCTGTTTTTTGCGAGGTTGCCCCTGTGTGCTTATGGAGATATTAAAATGGTACCAACCCTATACATTGACCAAGAGTGGCTCTAAACAGTCTTTCCCCCTCTTTGGTGAGGTTTGATAGCTGTCAAGAAGTGAGCTGTCAAGGCAAACCTAAAGCACAAGTTATCTGTGCTCCTGAAAAGGGGGCAGTGAGATTTCATGGCAAGATCCTCTTTTTCTTGATAGGGGTTTCTTGATCTTGACTAAGATTGTTATCATTTTTAGACATGTTCTTTAGCCTCTAAGTGCTTAGAAGCATGGGAAAGTGTGAGCCATTCTCTTTTAAAGGGGACCAGCACTTTGACAACTAGCTGTCAAAACTCCACTTCCTTTTCAAAATGTATGTTTGCTTGTATAGACAGGGTTATCCATGGGACAGATACAGCCATGCCCTCAATCAAGTTGCCCTGCAGTAATTGGTCCAGTTGCAGATGGCACCAAAGTCATGTGACTTATCACGCATGATGAGTTATTGCATCACGGGAATGCAGTCAATATTGTTTCAGGTTCTTCTTTAAAGCCTACAGTGATGGCTTCCAGAAGACTTCTTTTGACTTCTCCACTTCTCCATCAGAGCAGCCATAGCAGGAGAAGGTCATATGGTAGAAGCCCTCAGAGGTGGATCTCCTCTTCTGCCCTGGGATTCGCTGTAGCCAAATGGCAAGAGTCCATGCTTTGAATGCAGACCCCAAGGTTCAATCCATAGCATCTCCAGGTAGGGGAGGAAAAGCCCTTCCCTGAAACACTGGAGAACCTCTACTGCCAGTCAGTGCCAACAGCACTGAGCTGACTCACTAGTACGGGCCAATGTGACCAGGTGCGTTAATACCATTGACATATTGATGTGACTCTGCCATTGATATCCTGGAATTGTTTACGCTATATTACATTTTCAATTGTCTCACACAGACCAAATACAGAAAAACCACAAAGTCAATGAGACC
This sequence comes from Varanus komodoensis, assembly GCF_004798865.1. Classification (NCBI taxonomy): domain Eukaryota; kingdom Metazoa; phylum Chordata; class Lepidosauria; order Squamata; family Varanidae; genus Varanus; species Varanus komodoensis. The sequence goes on from NW_025335568.1 coordinate 60,486,461, forward strand.
CATAAACATGTAAAGTAGATAATATTACTAACAGAAAATGACAGTGCATTATATCACAACAGTAATACATGAGAAACACAGGTGAAAATGATGCATGTTGTAGCCAAAGAAAATTTTATATGCTGAACATAAACTGCTATGAAGCTAAATTGGAGATTAAGATGCAATAAAGCTGTTACTGTCATGGCTAAAATCTCTGGATTATAGTTCACTTCAATACTGCATCAAAACTGATCTGGTAACAAATGTGTTATTTTTCATGGAAGGTGCTTGCAAATAATAATAATCCCTAGCCTCTTGTTTATCTCTCCCAAAACAAGTATCTGAAGTGAGCAATGAATTAACCAAAGGAACTGTCCCCCAGAGGAGTGAATTTCCTCCGAAAGCTTCAATATGAAAATCCAAAGACATGAAAATCTTGGGTGGAGAGTGGCTAAGTGCTAGCTGCAAGCCACCTGGTAGCACACCTAACATACACCAGGATGAGCAAAAGTCTGAATTAATTCGTATGGAACATACGGAACTTTTACAGATTTTGACAAAAGTTTTGAATGCCCCTACAATTGCAGACATATTCATGAGTGTCAACCATCACCCAAATGTATACCTGGGTGCTTTCCTAGGACAAGCCAAGCAAAAGCATTGGATTGGAAGTATTTGATTCCAAGCACTTACACTGCTCATCCAAGATTGCTGGCATGAGTTTCAATACCCACTATAACAGATTTAAGTACTGCAAGCTAAGAAATAAGCCCCATTGAGTTCAGTGGGATTTCTTCTCCACTAAGTCCTAATAGAATTGCAGGCATCATGTCTGTGTTCAGAATTGTACCGGAGAACAACTCATGTGTACCTTTGCACCTTGTAGTGGAGTAATTCCTGAACTTTGTGTGAGGCAGTGTAGAGCTCTTGACTATTTGGGGGCATCTTGATGGACTGCTTCATTTATTTATTTGTTCTTCACGTACACAGACTCGTAATTCATGGTTTGGTAATGGCAGCCTTGCCTTTCCGATGCTGTGGATGCTGTGAAGGCCATAACTCTCCCCTCCAAGCAGACCAAGAGGATGGCCTTCCAAATAAAAGCTTTACTAAGCTGATGCAAGCCAATCAACCAGCTTAGAAATGCAAATGACGTGTGTTGCAGCAGTCCAAGTCAAAGGGAACAAGCATGGATAGAAAACTACAATTAAGGAAGCATGACCTATTGGTAAGTAGCTGATTCCAAATTGAATACCCCGCCTCCCCTCCCCTCTCAGCTTGCCCACATAGAACTGTTTTTTATTTATAATGTTTATTTGATTTATATGCTCTTTCAACAAAATCAAACATCAGTGCAAAACTGCTGAGAAGACCAAACAAGAGCAAAAACACAAACATGTATGCAGAAAAAGAAAAAACACATAAGCTCACTCACTAACAGTTGAAGATGCATTAAACTGATCTTGAGTGTGTTACTAATAATATATATGCACACACTCACATATGTGCACATATATTCGAAGTTCCTGTTCCATATCCTAAACATGGGTTGGAGTTGGCTGACCAGATGTCAGAATGCATGTTGAGATGCGGTCGCCGTCGGCAGGATATGGTCTCACGGGATGCCAGTGTTGTGAGGTGCTCAGCCCGTTGCATGGCTGAGGGAGAGGATTTGTTTTTCTGTCCCTGTAGCCTGAGTCTCTTCGCCCCCATGAGGGTTCATATACTCCACTTGTGGTGGCCAGAGGGGAGCTTCCAGGGTGCAGGAATGTGAATCAGCAATACATTGACAGCTTTAAACAGGAATGACTTATTTAGGACAAATCTGATGTGACTAAAAACTTCTGTCCAGAAGGGGGTCGCCACTGGGCATTTCTGCGTCACATGCACTGCCAGCCCACATTGCCAACATTTATTAGAGGGCAATCGGTTTTTTTTTTTCTTTTTTCTGAAACACACTGTGGAGTCTGGTATGCCGGAAATAACAGCTTTTGCTGTCTATGTTTCAGGTCAGGAGATATGGATTCTGATGCTGGAACTTTCTACTCTTCCACTCATGCTGGATTAGCGACGGCTGATCGACCTGGCTTCTAATTCGCATCTCAGTTTGCCTTCTGTGATGGCTGAACCTGAGTGACTCCCCACTACCCCCTGGGAAATCTCCGGGTCTCCTGGCTTTGGCATGCCAGCTGCAGATTTGCCTTCCTCCTCCTCATCTGGGTCAGTCTGTCCCCATGTCCTCAGAAGGAGGTTCCTTTGCAGGAGAAACCAGCCCAGTCTCTACCAATGTCTCTGTATTCATTTAGCGAAGTTCTGTGAATTTAGGTCTAACACTTCTCAGCCTCGGCTTCAACTGAGTCATTTTAGTATGTGGGGTTTTTTAGGGAAAATGAGTAGACTGCACCCATAGCATATAATGGGAATCACGGAATAGTCTGTTGGATGAGGCAGCCCTGATCCAAACAGCCCACCTTCCATTGTCAGGAGAGACGAATGAAGCCAGGGCCCGGTCAAGAGACGCCTCAGCCGTTCAGCAGCCCTTGTGCAGGGCACATGGGTTGTGCTCACGGACCACAGCCGGAGAAGCACCCTAGCCAGTCAGGTTTCAGTGTTTCCAACTAACTTGCAAAGGGCTAAACAGATTGTTTCCAAAGCAGAGCTGCAGCTGCCAGAAACAGCTAATGGAGAAAGCGAAGACGTCAATTAAAGTGCCAGCCAAAATTAGGCAGATCGTCTTGATTTAAAACAAAGCTGTCATAACACTTATGCCATTATGGCCCGCATGGAACAGATAGAATGACCAGGTCTTCACTGTTCAGCCTCATCTGAAGTGACCTTTGACCTTTTGCAAAAACAAAACACACGCCCGCCTTCTGGAGTCCTGGGCAAAAATGAATGCCAGAGAAGTTCAAACAAATAATTATTGTGTGCGTATAGAAAGAAAAAGCAAAAGGGAGGGGGGAAACATTCTCCCCTCGCTTCTCAAAGTACAAAACCAGATTTGATTAAGTTCTGTTATTGCCAAATGACCTTCAAATAGAAAACAGAAGTGACTTTTCCAAGTCAATTGTAGTCCCAATAAAGTGAATGAAGCTGAGAGGAATGATCAGCAATCCAGAGATTGATTTTTGCTGTAAGTAAACCTAAGTGGCTGAACAACATAGAAAAATGAAAAGGAAAATGGATTATCGGGAAGTCTGACAGGAACAGGACCATGCCAAGAGAAGGAAGGGAATGTAATAATATCTTGCATCCTGAAGGTGCTTTGGTCTGCACCAAACAGGTCTGAGCACAGGGCCTGGTGGGGATCGGGCCATGGCTTCCTGTTACACTGTGCCCTTGCGCGTTCCCCAAGAGCACATGATTGGGAGGTTGTTATTCTGTTGCTGGCAAATGCTGTGTTCTTACTTAAACCTGGGGAGAAGGCAGCGGGGAGTCCCTAGGTGGTGAATCTGTGTGTCCATCTCCCATGTTGAGCAGTGGACCAAAACCGCTGTGTTCAAAGCTGGCCTGCCACCTAGAGGCCTCCTCCTGGGCAGGCAAGAGCTAGGGCCGTCCTCTCCACATCTGGGCCTCCAGTGCTGGAGGGACAACAGCCTGGGGCAAGACAGAGACTGCGCATGCCAAAGGGCCCAAGCTCGATGCCCGTCCTCTCCAGTCAAGAGAATCTGGGCAGCAGTTGGTAGGAAAGACGCCTCCCCAGGCCCTTGGAGCACAGTGGCCAGGCAAAAGCAGGTGGCTCTGTGTTGGCAGGCAGACCCTTCAGATCCGGTTCAAGGCAGCATCCCGTGTGCTGCCAAGCTCGCTCAGATCACAAACAAGAAAATTATTACTACTGCTACTACTGCTATTTCTATACCATCCAAGAAGCTGCCTGGGCAGTTTACTACAGTACAGAAATTACCATAGCGATGCAAGATGGAATACAGTTAGCAATAAAATCATTCATAAAAATTTCAGTACAAAATTGGAAAGCCAGATTTAAACCTAAATTTTAAAAGCTATGAAAGCTAACATGGATTAAATCACAGGACCTGTTAAGCAGCTGGCACAATGCCCCAGTATCAACCTAAAGCTAATAAATGCCCTGCCATAGAAGACATAGATCTGGCACCAGGCAGGCCTCACTGGGGAGCTTGTTCTGTAATTGGGGGAGGGGGGCACTGAGAAGTCCCTGCTCCTCAATGGCACCAACCAAGCTTCGCTTTGAAATGGCAGCTGGAGGTGGGCCCAAGAACTTAATTATAGAATCTGGGTTCCTTGAGGCTGGGAGAGACTTCCATCAAGTGCTGTGGTCCCAAGTGTTTTGGATGCTAAGGGATGATGGAGTGGAGGCAGAAAGGGATTTTGCTGAAGATTTTACTGTTTTGTAGTCATTTGTGGTCTTGCAGTTAAGGGTGTTGGACTGGAACCTGAAAATCTGGGTTCTAGTCCCTACTCACTCATGAAGCCCATTGGCTGGCTTTGGACCAATGCTTACTTCTCAGCATAGGCTACTTCACAAGGTTGTTGTTATGAGAATAAAATGGAGAAAACAAAATCTGCAAGCTGTCTAGGATTCCTTGGAAGAGGAAGAAAGATGTAGTATAAATGTAATGATAATGATAATGATGAACTCCCATTGAAATCATTCAGACTTACTGCTGAGTAGGCATGTACAGGGTAACACTGTTATTTATTTAACATAAAATTAATACCCAGACATTCAATCAAATAATTCTAAGAGTAGATTACAACAGATTGTAATACTCATTACAATAATTACAGGGATCGTGTTCACTAGACAGAGACTTTATTTTCTTCATGGTAAAAATAAAGATGCTCACAGTAGCATTTTGCCGTGTTTTCCCTTGAATTATTCAGCACTCAGATCCTGTAAACAAAGCATACAATTATTCCTCCACAAAAGAACTATTCTGCCATGCCGCGATCTTATTGGAACAGTAGACTGCACTAGCAAATGTGTCACGATTCTCCTTCGGTTCATTCCACGTGTGCACAAATGCCTTCATGTTCATGGGTCACGGCATAAATCATGACACACACAAAAATCAATAAAACAGTAACAAAATGTTAAATAATTAAATTAAATCAAATTTTTAGAGGCAGCTGGCAATTCTAATAGCCAGGACCACCCCTGGGTAACTGTGTCTGAACTTGGAAAGAGAGACAAAAACGAGAATGCAAAAGGGCCTATCAGATCCCTAAGATCTTCACCAGAGGTCCTGCTCCAAAGCCACTTCTTACACAGCACACACTGAATTCTCTGTCTCAGGAAGTGTTGGTGGCCATCCGTTGGGGTGGGCTTAAAATGAGATTGGACAGACTCCTAGAGGGGAAGGCTATCCTTTGCTACTGGCCCTGCTGGCTAAGTGCTTGCACCGTAATCGGAGCTGGCTTGCCAGCAGGCATCAGTTGCTGAGCAGCTGGGCAGGAGGCGCTCTTGCTCCCATCCTGCTTGAGGGATCCTGTGGGCAGCTGGCTTGCCACTGTCTGAACTGAGTGCTGGACTGCAGGGGCCTTTGGCCTGACCCAGCATGGCTTTTCTTCTGTTCTGCTGTCCCAGCTGTATGGGCTGAAGCACTCCGTGATGTGCTCTCAATGCATCTAGAGACTGTGTGTGAGCATAGGCCAAAATGGTGGCTTTGATCTCCCCAGTGGAATCAGCACCCCTTCAACCCATGCAGTTGGTCCTCTCAGCCACCAGGTGGCATCATTCACATGGGAATGCGTCACAGCAGCGCAGCATCCATGTGTCTGGGCACTGCACCTCAGGAGCAACGTTATCACAGCCTCAGCACTTCCCCACCTTTTCCTCCCTTGTCCACACATGGTGAGGAGTAAGCCGGCATTCCATGGAGGAACCATCATCCCAGGAATGCTCAACATGCTTTTAAAAGGAGGGGGCACTGAATGCAAACATCTTCCAAAAACTAGACATGGGAGACTCTCTTCTGATGCTGCCCACCACTCGCTTCCATTCCCAAGCCATACCCTACTCTCCTTCCAACCACCATGCCAGCCTTCTTCAACTCAGCATTCTCCAGGTTGGCCTATAACTCCATCATCCCCAGCAGTGGGGAAAGCTGCGTTACACACGTCAGACTCTGAAACATGAATGGTGCTCATGGACCACGGACTGAAGCAGAAAGGCACAATTGGTCCTGTGTTTTAGACACAGCCCTCAAAACGGGAGCCTGATTTAATGCACTAAGACCCCACAGGGAGACGTGAGGAAATAAGGTTTCTTTAGAATGAATCCAAAGCAAGTCCACAAGCCCATCTGAGAGCTGTTCAAACACCAAGCAAGGCACACACTGCAGCCCTTGTGGGACTGATCCCCTTGGACATGGTGTTCTATGTTTAGCTGTACTCCTAAATTAAAATCTTCCTATGCTACGCTGCAGAACGGCTTCTGCATTCCTGTTATGTTATAACAATATCAAAGCTGACAACTCCCTTAAAAAAAACATACTCTGGCCCATGTGCAGCTTCACTTTTTAAACTCGCTTAAGCCAGGGCGCCAACAAGACTACAGGAATACATTGGAGTTTGCTTTGGCTGCTTGCATTTTCAGGGCTATGGATTTGGCGCTGAGGTCCAGCCCTTGCCGCACTGCTGAGGACAGACATTCTTTTCCACTGCCCGGATGTTCATTGTCAGAGAGCTTAAAGCCACAAGCCACAATGAAGAATTGTGCAAAAGCAGGATAGAATGGTTCATGATGGATCCGCCACTACAGAACCGGAGAGGGCAGCATTACCAGATTGGTGGAAGATGGGGATGTGGGTCCAGTCGTGAGGGGTGCAAACTGGGGGATTAGCCGAACATTTCCCAAAGGACTGGGGGGACATGGCCAGAGGTAGAAGAGAAAGCATGCATCTTTCTCTGAGAAATATTTCTTTTGAGTCGGAGAGGTGACCGGATGCTTTGCGTGCAGTGACCAGAAGATCTCTCCAATAGGGATGATCTGCTGGAAGCATGAAGAGCTGGTTAAATGGGACTGCCTCCCACACAGGTGATCACGAAGCGCCCCGCACCTGGCTTCCAGGTTGCTTTCCCCTTTTGTTGGCCCTGAATCACGCACTGCCTACATCCCTTCACAGAACACAGAGACATCTAGTGGCCCGCTTTTGTACTACAACAAATCATATTAGTACCCAAACATCCAAAATAAGGTCAGATACGACTATACCTTTCGTGTCACAGTAAAATTTGCTTTATGTGTGGGTCCCCTTACTCTCCCCCATTGCAATCACAACTGAGACTTTTGCTGTGCGGAAACAGGCAGTGTGAGGGCCGGTGTCTGTGATGTGGGACGGGCGACAGCTTCTACATTTTCCTTTGTCAGATTGCTGGATGCCAGCCGCCCTGATTTATGTCTGAGTCCTGTAGAGTGTTTTCATGTGAAAGCCATAAATTGCATTTGAAGCTATTTATGGGACGTTGTTCACATGGAAAAGAAAAAGGAAGAGAGCCATGTATAATAGAAATGAACATCTTGCCCTAACGCAGGTTCCACATTCACATTACCAGGCAATTGAAGCAAGAACTATGTCATAAAATTATTTTAAGCCTCATGCATGAAAACAACCTTAAGTGATTTCTATGCAGAGATGACAAGACCCACCCATCTTACAAGACAGCATAGATCTGGTCCCCTTTAAAGATGTTCTGTAGAGACCAGTAGGGATTAATACATGCATTTGAAATCTAAGACATGATTTATTTTAAATGGCATTCCTTTTCTTAAATTGTTTGGTGCTAGTAGCTGAAATATATTTCCTTGTGTCCCTGCATTTTGTTTTATTCACATCAGCTATTTTGCTGATTTTCATCCCACCATCCAAGGAGGAAAGCAGACACAAATTCAGGAGATCCAGTTTAGCCATCAATAACACCAAGCAGAATGCCATAATTAAGATCAATATAGAGCTTTAGCTGAGCAGAGATAGGAAAATGCTTTCCTCAAAAATTCAGCTAAACCTTGATTAGCTGTGAATTAAAATATTGCTGAAAGGACTGCAAATTACTTATTTCTTAAGTCTGCAATTAGCATTGCCAGTTTTTGATTGTGGGGGGGCGCATTGGGAAATAAGAATTTGGTTGTATGCCAGAATTAGGTGCAGCTAAAATCAGGGAGTAGTATTATCAGGAGCCTGCCAATTGCTGGGAAACCAATTTCAGTTCCTGGTATCTTCTAGTACTCTTCCATCATCATCTCCTCCTCCTCCTCCTCCTCCTCTTTATTATTACTGCCTGATCACTTGCTCCTTCTAGGTAAGCAAGCAATGAGCAAACCTTGAAGAAGAAATCATCCCTGTATGCATTATATCCCACCCCACAAAAGATGGTAGAAATTGGACCTAGAGGAGAATCAAGCAAATGGGCAGCAGATGGCAACAGTAACAAGGAAGAGGTCAGGAAACAGAGATACTTGCTTTCAGTGATCTATGCGCTGGTAATCTCTAAGCTAGATTGCTGCAATTTACTCTACGTGGAGCTGCCCTTGAAGACTCTTTGCAAACTGCAGCTTGTGTGAAATACAGCAGCCAGATTAATAACAGAGATCAGACCATCTGATCATATAACAGCAATTCTGCCCCATTTGCAGGCTGCCTATATCCTTCTGAGCCTAATTCAAGGTGCTGGTTTTGACCTATAAAGCCTCACACAGCTTGGGATCACGATACCTGATCCCAACCTTCTTCCCCTCAGACCCTACAGTCAAGTTCTGGGGCCGATCTCCAACTCCCACCTTGGTTGGCGGCAACAAGGAGAAGGGTCTTTTCAATGGTGGTCCCCCAGTTACAGAATGAGCCTTCACTGAGGACCACCTGGTGCCAACCTTACTATATTTTCAGCACCAGGTGAAGACTATCCTCTACTGCAGGACATTCAAGTAGCTTCTGGGGCCAGCTAACGGCTAAAGGGTCTGAATATTTTTTTTCTCCACCTCCTTCTCCTCCTCCTTCTTCAAGTTATTACACACACCTGTTTAATATGTGCTTTTTAATTTTGCATTGTAAACTTAAATATGTTTTTATATAATGTATCTTTTTTGTGTGCTTTGTGAACTGCCCAGAGAGAGCCAGCTATTGGGAGGCACGGAAAATAAATAAACAAATAAATAAATCAGAGGACAACTTGTCCAAAGGCCTTCAAAACCTGGAATCAGTCCCATCTTTAAGTAGGAAATGTTCATGACCTATCAGGGCACCAGATGTTATCTGACTAATTGGACTGGCTCAAGACTGTTTGCTATCTGAGGCGAGGAACAAATTGGTACCCCTTCCCATCCAAGGTAGAAAATCTAACTGGACCAGCAATTGAATCTTCTTCCATATGGATACTAGGACATCCTCCCCCTCACTTGAAGGCACGCAGCTTCCAGCACCTTGCTGCTTCTTGCCAATATCTGCTACCTGAGGTGACTGCCTCACTCTACCTTATGGTGCAGCCAGCCCCACATGACCAACACACTCATGGGAACCTAAGATCTGCCTTGCAGAATCAAACCACCTTCTGTGAAGTGCAGCTCTGTTTCCAAAAGCAATCCACTAAATCCCTCTTGAAGTTTGCGAGGAAATCATACCGATGCCAATGGCTAGTCGCTGTGGTTTATCCCCAGTTCAAGAGGTATCCTGCCTCTCAGCCTGAAAGTTTCATATAACTTTAATGAATAACAGGATTTATCTTCTCCTTGAATTTGACAGCTTATACACAAGCTTACAGACCAGATTCCAGGCCAATTCCCAGCTAGAAGAGCCCAGCAGCCTTTCTCATAGAGAACACTAGGCAGGAAGAAAGTACATCCCATGATTTCCCACAGAGTGTTCATAATAATGGTGTGCATTGTGCAGTTCTCATGCCACCTCTTGCCATGCCCAGAACTGAGTTATGCTTTTGCAGGTCTGGGAACCATTGCATTGGCCACGCTCCTGCGCAAGCTTCCACAAAATTGTATAGGCATGGTGGGAAAATGTCCAAATGGTTCGTGGCTCCTGCCCTCTCCTGGAAAGAGCCCCCTGACATGCTTCCCAAATTAAAATTTGTCCCCTGCCCACCCACTCCCCAAAAGATTCACCGCTCCTGCCTTACAGCATGGACCCAGCAAGTCACCAACAATCCCACTATCTTACATATGGAGTCAGTGAGTTCCTGGCAGGTTCCATGACCTACACAAGGTCGCTTGGAAAATGGGCAACAGAGCTAGAAATAGCACTAATGTTGCGAAGTGGCAGATCCAGGTTTCAGATACTGTGTTAACTACAGGTGCTTCTGAGGCTGAGGTAACAAGATCCATAACCCTGGAGGGTATAGAATGGCATGGCTTCTGTGTTTCCATCTCTCCTAAGGGCCAAAAGATCAACAAGTGGAAAGTACTGTGGAAACATCAAGCCTTATCACTTGCTAGGTTCCTTCCTCTTATTTTCCCTGTTTAAATGTAGTAACCAAAAATTACGCCCCCAAAAATGTCCCAGGTAGGCTTGGCTGGGGGATCTCAGAGGGTTAATGCATATCACTGTTTACCAAGTAGTAATTACCCTAATGGGCTTACAAACATGGGAGGAGCTGTTCTCAGTGGAATCGATCCATTATGGAATGAGAAGAACTTTGTCATCTCCTCTGCATGCTCAACATTCAGACAGGATGCAGAGGTGGGATAATATTGTCCTAACCACATGGGCAAATACTATAGGTTGCAGGAGAACATAAGAACATAAGAGAAGCCCTGCTGGATCAGACCCAAGGCCCATCCAGTCCAGCCCTCTGTACACACAGGGGCCAACCCTCTGCCCAGAGGACCTCTCAAACAAGGTGGGTGCAAGACCTCCACCTGCCCAGCTCCTCAGCAACAGGTGGGTCCAGGCATGCCACCTCTGCTAAAGGAGGGAGCACACAGCCAGCAAGTGGTAGTAGTAGCTAAGCTGATAACTCTGTGCCTGCACCTTCTCTCCTTTTCACTTCCAAGATGGCTTCCAACTACAATCCTTGTAATGTGATGTTATGTAAAGCTGGCCAGCCAGGATTGACTTTGTGATACAAAGAGAGTAGCATAAATGTAGTTAGCAAGAAGCATCTATCAAGTTAAACCCCTCCAACTGTGGAGTTGGTTCCACTGGAGCGAGGGAGATGCCCACCACCCCCACCTTGTTCCCATCCTCTGCAGCAAAGCCAGTATATTACTGAGTCTTGGGCAATGGAAAGGAAGAGGGTGCTGCCTTTGCCCTCCCCGGAAGCCCCAGCCATTGCCCTCTGGCTGAGCTGGTGCCCCTGGGGAGTCCAAAGTCCTTCAGCCAGAGGATGAGATGCAATGTCAGAGAAGCAGTCCAGGGGTGGGTAGAGCAGAAGAGAAAGGGTGGGGCCAAAGCCACAACAGCTGCATAGGCACTGAACTATCGAGGGCTGGGGAGAGGGGGAGGAGTCAGAGGACAGAGGCGTGGCTCATGGGCCTGGGGCCAAACACCCCTAGACTAAATCATGAAGGAGTGGTTTGCTTATCAAGTGCCTGTCCAGAAGCAGAGGAGAGAGCGAGCAGAATCCCCATTTGCCATTGGGATGACCTGAGGACATCCCACCCTTCCTCCTTTTATATTTGAAATCACCACACCGTGTATCATTGTAATATCCACTGACTTCTCAACCAGCTTGTAACTCCTTCCAGAAAGTCCTGATGCAAGGTGGAACGGGGGTTCAAAGGGGCAGAGGGAGAGAGAAGAGACAGGGCAGGGGGAATTAAACCTACAAATGTCCTTCACCACCTTGCCCACAATTGTCTCTGGTCCCATGGAGGATGGGAAAGGAATTTGCTTCTGCATTCTGGCAGGGGTGGCTGAGGACACCAGCTTCTTCCTCTGCCCTGCCCTAAATGATGAGCCTTAGAGCTGAGGAAGAAATGTAGAAACAGAGCAAGTCAGAAGGGGCCTTCTGGGCCATCTAGTCTGACTCCCGGCTCCAGCCGACTTCACTCATGACATGCCTACCATGTACATGTCCAGCCTATCCTTGAACACCCTCACTGATGGGGCTTCAACAGCTCCCATGGAAGCCCATTCCATACCCTCGGGGCTGTAACGGTCAGGAAGTATGTCCGGGCATCTAAACTGAACCTTGGTTCCTTAAGCTTGGCTCCATTGGAGCACATCCTGCCTTCCTCTGAAGGGGAGAACAGGTCTCTACCCACCTCCATGTGACACCCCCCACATACCTATATGTGGCCAACCTATCTCTCCGAGGAGATCCCCTCGGAGTCTCCTCTTCAGAGAAAGAGAAGGCAGAACTCATTATTAGCAGGACTGAGGCGGAAATTTGAAGAGGAGTGCTCCCTTTGGCAAGCTCCCTGTCTGAATGCTCGCAAAATCCAGAACCCCTCTCCTGCGACTCCCCTTTTCCTGCCACCGCCCCTCTTTCTTTTCTTGGAACAGCAGGTGCTCAGGTGGGTGTCAAGCAAGCTGCTTGCTTTCCCCACCTCTCAAAGGTCTTAGGGCTGCCTCTTCCCTGAGCTGAACGGCGAGATGGCAGTAGCAACTGGGATCTGCTTGTCGGCCCTGAAACCTGTGCACTGTGAAGGCAAACAGAGCGACGCTGTTCCATGCCGCAGGGAGAGGAGAATCCTGCCAGGTGCTAACACCTGATCCCCCTTGGCAATGGGGAGCCATCGCTCATAGAAGCAGTCCTGTCACTGCTCAGCCATGGCCGGAAACAAGCTCGTTGCCGTGACCTGGGACAGAAGGGACTGCTTCTGCTTCTTGTCTTCATCCCTCTTTGAGCCGGCCCCTCTCCTGCATCCAGCCAGTTGCTCCTGCAGTGCTTTTGTTCCTCTGCCCCCTGCACCGAATATTTCTTGTGTCATAGCAAAACACAATGCACGCCCCCAACTGCCCCACCCCTCTGCGCACAGAGACATACATAAAAGCTGTTACACATGTCACAAATTTACACTGCAAAACTTCAATCCTTCACAGCTTTAAGAACAAGAATCTTTAAGGGTTCAAAGTTGTTATTTTTTAAGATATAATTGCCAGTGCGATAGTCATGCCTTTTATGAACTTTTTGATCTCATTTTCATGTTTTAGCCTTGTCCATGATACATGCATGTTATTTAAGTTTTTTTTCAGGATTTTAAACATAATTGTTGAATGTATTTATTTTGATTCCAATATAATGGACTGTTGATGAATGGTACAAGCTGTGAAAGCAATAACTACAGTAGACATTTGTGTGAGAATGTTTGGAATAACACATAAATGCTATCTGTGTTTTATGGTTTTAATTACAATTTCAGCCCCTGTCAAAGGAACAGCGGTCTTCTGAAATATGTCGGATGTAACAAATGTCTCTAATAGGCACTTGAGATTCTCCTTTCTCTCTTTTGTGATTTCTGCCATTGAATTAGGGTGGCCACATCTTTTTTTTCCTGATGGGCTTCTTGTCTTTAACAGCTCTGTGGACAGAACATACAATCCAGTTCAGCCTAGGCTGGGAATAGCTAAACAAAGTATTTGGGCACCTGAGAAAATCCCACAGGAGTAAGAAGAGGCAATAAAGGAAATGATGGACAATTTGCTGCCCTTTCAGCACACCCAAATGCAATTACTTGAAGTGGCAGCCTCATTCTATCTAACGACATGGCTGGCCCTAGACGGACAGATGGATAATTATTTACAGACGTGGGATTGAAGCAAAACTGGGTTGTGGCTAACTTGGAGCAGGGAAATACTGGACTGTGTTGTGCATAAGTGGCTTTTAGTTGGGAGTTTCCAGACTCAAGGTTCACACTGTTAAATAAGTTGGCATGCCAGCTTTCATGGAAGAGAAACAGATTGGGTTACGAACAGTTGAAATGTTAAGTTTAAACTGGAACCCAATATGGTGGAGCACTTAGCATGCTGGATTGCGACTCTGGATATCTGGGTTCTAGTTTCCACTAGTTAGGTGACCTTGGGTTGGTCAAAGACTTTCAGCCTAAACTACCTCCCAGGGTTGTTGTTGTGATGCTAAAATGGAGAGTAGGAGAGCCTTGAAGGAGGAAGGACACAAATGCTATGCAATCGTTATGAAAACTTGCAAATGGCTGACAGATTCACAGTCCCACCCGCAACAATCAGTTTGTGGAACACTAACAGGGGTTAGGGAGATGCATAGCTCAACAACCCCACCCTCTGTGCTGCCAGGGCTGCCTCAGAGTCTTCATTCATCTTAAATCCAGAGAGCTGAAGCACTTTTGTGACTCAGGGAAGCTCTGGAGAGCCTCTGGGGACAGCCTAAGGACTGTGGATATTAGTCTTCACCATGTTGTATTGAATTGCAAAAATGGCCACCAACACCAATTTATATGGCTTTGGATGATTAAGAACATGGGAAGCTGCTTCATTCAGAGGTCTGTCTTGGCCCATCTTGCTTGGTGTTGTCCAGATGGTGTGACGGAAGCCTTCCAGGGGTTCAGAGGGAGACTTTTTCCAGGCCTATCTGGAGATACCTGAGTTGAAGCCAGGACCTTCAACGTGCAAAGCAGGTGCCCTTCCAATAAGCTATGGAACCCATGGGAGCTACTTTCCTTCCCGCAGTTTGGCCGCTTGTGTGGTTTTTGCATGGATTATGGTTACTGAGCTGTAGCTGTGAAGCTTCAGTGGAAACAAAAGCTCCTCTTCCTCAGCGGGGCGGGAAGGGCAAGGCAAAGGTGAGGGTGAGGATGGGAAAGGCAAGAAGAGCAAAGGAATGTGGGAAAAGACTCTGCTACCACAACCAGTAGCATCACTACTCTTGCTACTGTATCTATTGGAACCAATGGGACGTTCTTTTTACCTATTAATGGTAAAATGAATTGTCTGTGTGCAAAGCATACGACATAGTTCAAGGAATACTTTGCAAGGTAAATCAAGGGAGCCATCCTACGGTCTCTGGGGGATTGTGCGAGGGGCCATGGGATAGCTATGGCCTCTGGTGGGGAACTCTGAAATCTGCTGCCTCCTACTGCCGCCTTCAGCAGCCCTGGAAAGAGCTGCAGTGCTTGCTCTCATGGTTGAAAAAAATGAAAGCAACCCCAGAAAGCTTTGGGGAAGGTGAAAAGGGGGCAGGCTGGGGGCAGGGAGAGACGCCAGGAACCAAAGGCTCCTGGAAACCTAAGAGCCGAAGTATTTCCATCATGCAACCCCACTCACTGCAGGAAAGGGATTGAGATGGATCAGGGGTACATCCAGTCTTTGTAATTTTTGGAGGAGCAAGCACTGAAATAACTTCCATCCTTCTCCCTGCTTGCCAGCAGGACACAGGATTTCTGGAAGCCTCTGAACTTGGCGTCTTCCAGCGAGAGGGCTGCAGCGACATAAGACTGCACAGTCGAAGTCAACAGCCAATGCTCAGGCCAAGTTTGCCTCCAGAGCTTCCTGCATAAACTCTGGAATCTGGGCCGAACCCAAGAGAAGAAATTGTCTCCCTTTAGATATATCCCATAACATGTGAGAGGTGGGAGGGAAGGAGGTAGACGGGGACAGGGATGGATAACTGTTCACTTTACTAAACATCTCACTCTGCCGGGACTTGGTGCTTCATCTGTTTGTTATTTCGCTTACATCATAAAATAATTAGTTCCCAATCAAGGAAGAAGGAGCGGGTTTCTTTCCTTTCTTCTTTTCGCCCAGCATTTGCCAAGGAGACAGCTGGCCTGCTATCCTGTGCCTTCCAAAAGAGGTGGGAAGAGCTGGTGCAACCTTCTCACAAAGCAAAGGGAATGAACTGTGTCAGCCCATCCCCACCGCAGTTGCAATGCCCAGGAAGGAGCCTGCTTCTCAAGGACACATCTCTGGACAAATCCCCCCAGTGCTTGCTGCAACACAATCTTACACGCAAGGCTCTTCAAGTGGAACATCGAATTGTTGAGTTGCAGCAGTGTGTGTGCTTGGCAGCCTGTGCACTTTTTGGGTGCAGACGCGTGGTGTGAGTTTTGAATGTTGGTGCACCTCTGCGAATACTTGAGCATATGGCATGTCCAGAGCTGGATCTTGCACCACCATGGCTGGGGCCCAAGGGAGGCATTGCTTGGCCCTTGCTGAGGGCCTGCAAACCCCAGGGTCCCGCTGGTAGCAGTTCCCCGGAGTTGCAGCCCCACAACTTGTCTGCTGACCTGCCGCTCCCTCTGATCAAGGCAATGGTGGAGATGCTGGTGGCAGGCGGCAGCTGCCCGGGCCTACTTGCGGGAAGTTGCTCCAGAACAGCCCGTTCATGGGGTGGCATCCTGCCTCTTGCTGTGCCCCGTGTCTGTAGCCTTCATGGCAAGAACGTCTGAAAAGGGCTGCGGTGCACAACCAAAGCCGAGCTTAACCCAAAGCTGTGTAAGAGAATGTGAAGCAGTTGCCATGGTTACAGATAGTTAAACCAGGAGTGAGGGGCCTGTATTCTTTGGAAGGCCTCATTCCCTCAGGAGTAAGTTGCAGACAGAGGGTCGGCAGGGCTAAATCCAGAGGGGGCCACAACTGCCCATTTTATCTCCCTCGCCTTCTCCCGCCAACCTCCCCTCTCTCTTGGACACCCCCTTCTCCTTGTCTTGCTCCAAGCCTTTCTCCACTCCTCTGTTGACCCTGTTTCCTTCTTGCTCAGAAGGCTGTTGGGGAAGGACAGATCTTCCTGGCACAAGTCCGAACTGATTGGGATTTTGAAATGAGGCCAATGGCCTCTGGATGCAACTTGAGGGCCATGTACAGTCCTTGGCTACAGGTTGTCCGCCCCAACTTCAACCCTGAGGCATTGCCAAGTGGAGATAGGTTGGATCAGCTGAGATATTGTGACATCATGGCAGGCCAAGCCTCAGTACTCCTGTTCTTTATTTGTGCCTTCTTAGTGACTGTGTGGTATATTGGTTAAAGCATTGGACTGGGATGCTGGAGATCCAGGTTCTATTTTCCCTCTCGGCCATGAAGCTCACTGGGTGACTTAGGAGCAGTCCATGGCTCTCAATCTAACCAACTTCACAGGGTTGTCGTGAAGATAATATCAAGAGGAGCAGGATCATGTAAGCCCCTTGGGTTCCTTGCAAGAGGGAAAAAGTGGGTTGTAAATGAAATAAATTAATTAATCAATTAACTAGAGCTACTGGAAGGGAAACTAATAATAATAAGGTACAGAATAACTGACCTGTTGCTTTAGGGGTGGAAACTTCTTTACTGTAACCTCTGCCTTATCTAGGCAATCTTCCAACAAAAGCAAAGTGCGATGGAAGGAAAAGATATTATTTTCTTAAGGAATGAGAAAAGACCTGTTTTTATCAGATTGAGGCACAGCAACTTTTTTTTCTTTTTCACATGCAGATTAATTGCAAACATACTTTTTTCATTAATCTCCTATAGTTGGATCAGGCTGAGGGGGAGCTACAAGCTATGAAATTCCTTTAATTACCCAATAGGGTTTCTGCTTGGTTGCAGCCTATTTTAAGAAGACGAACTACTCCCTAGCTCAGGAACTTAATTAAATAATATTTTGTTTTGAATGCTGGCACCCCTAACCATGTTATCATCTCCTGGTACATTTTTCCTGTGGAGTGCCGTGCAGTGTTCCTGCCTGTAAATATTTAAAAATCATGAGTCAGACCCATAAAGATCATAAGATTAACAAAATAATTGGGTGTAGAAGGAGGTCTGCTCATATATATATTTCATTTTGAAGTGGTTGGGGCCAAAAAGGCCATGGAGATAAAAGAGGAAAGAAGGAGGTAGTGGAATCGTGCATTAATTTACCCAATTCACCATAATAAAGGTGGGGAGGGAGAGAAAGATTTGGGCGGGGGCAGGATCCAGGGTGGGTGCTGCTGGGCAATGTCCAGTGCCCCCACCCCTGCCAGGGGCCACTCCAAATACTTGCCCTGCTGCTGCTCTTTTCTGCCAGTTTATCTGCATGTACAAGCAGGGGAAAGAGCAAACAGAGTAGCTTCCTAAGCTTGTCTCGTGCCTTCCCTCAGCCTGGCCCTGGAGCACCATGCTGGCTGAGGGTGATTGGAGTTGTAGTCCAAAACATCTGGAGGGCAGCACTGGGGAAAGCCATCTTATAGCACAATCCTATAAACGTCCTACAATTCCCAGCATTCCCCAGCCAGCTGGGAGTTGTCAGAAGTTTTCTATGTAAACATGCACAGGATCATGCCCATTGGGGCTTGGATCCTAGCTAGGTTTTCGCACATGGAAGGGCTCCTTCTGTTCAGTGATGTGGCTGACATCCAGCCAAAATTTCCACTGGTGGAGGGATAAGGTCATTTTTTTAATTTGGTGCAGAGGGTTCTCCCAGCATTGGCCGCAGACTGAGAATCCCAGCCAGACTTTAGGTCTGCATCAGCTCACACACAGTGTGTAGGGAGGTATGGATTTGGTTAAATCAAGCTCCATTGGCTGGCCATCTTTCATTCCAACATCTGCTCATGGAAGGACTTTCAAATCAGATTTTCATTCTGCTTGTGCTAATAAGCATTAGCGCAAATCTGCACCAGCAAATGTAGATTGGAGCATTTCTCCGATTGCACAACATTTTTAGTGCATATTTGTGCTAAATGCACTCGTGCCACTCAGTGCAAATCTCTCCCCAAAAGTGAAGTGACAGGGAAAAGCTGCTACACTGCAAAGCCATAGAAATCCAAACTCATTTGAATCTGCTCTGGATTGTTCCACTTCTTTCCTCAAGGGAAGGAACAGTTTTGGTCTGGCTCTCAGCTCCAGCAGTGCTTTATTTAGGAACAATAGCAAACCTGAGAACACACTGATCTTATCGCAAAATATTTTTTTTCTGTGGGAGCTTGATGGAATAGTGTGGATCTGTTTGCTGAAAGCCAGATCCCAAGCATTAGCAGTTTAAAAGGATCTACAAGTGGATAACTGGGAAGAGGTGAGGGAGAGGTGCTGGAGCATTATTGCCAATCAGAAGAGAGTTTTAAGGCTAAATTAGGGAAGGAGAATTAGTCCAACTCAAGCGTGTTGACGTTTTCTGAACTGCTCCTCAAAACTCATTCCACCCTAAGACCATATCAGATTGTGAGCTTTGTTGTTGCCACTTGCCTAGAAATCCATGCATATCGATTTTCCAAGGTACACATCTTGTTGAATGCACTTATAGATAGAATTTGCAACTCAAAGATGTATGGACTTGGTTTGCAACTGAGTCTGTGCTCAGTCCAAAAGATGCTGACTGGGTAAATCCTGATCAAAAATGAAGTGAAGCCCATATCTTATGCATCCTCCCATTTAATGGACAGATCATGTGATCCTTGGAAGGTAATGTCCTCAGTTGGAGCAGAGCTCCAAGATGGACATCCGGGATGTAGCACCTCTCTCTGAACCTTCACCCCAGAACCTCTGACCTGGAGTTCTGTCTGGAGTTTCTAAAGAACATCCGTTTAAGTGACACAGAACTGTTTCCCATAGGCAAAAGTGCCACACATGGATGTATATTAACTGGTCAATCTGTACGCAGAACATACAAGGAAACTGGATTAGGATCAGAGGGAGGAGTGAAAATAGGCAGAAGACACTTCAATAATTTAAGATATTCACATGGCTCCATACCTGTGGCAGAAAGCCTTGAAAGGACTCCTGTGCAAAGTGAGAGAAGAAAGTGCAAACACAGGGCTGCAGCTGAATATCAAGAAAACAAAAAACCTGACCACAGAAGAAATACAAAACTTTGCTGTTAACAATGAAGACATCAAAATTGTGAAACATCTTACAATTTCACATTCCTCGTCACAGCCATCAATTCAAAGGCAGGCTGCAGCCAAGATGTCCAAAGAAGACTGAGACTTGGAAGGGACTAGAAAAGATCATCAATTATAATGGTGCTTTAATGAGAACCATGGTCAAGATCATTCATTCCCTCCCCTGTTAGCTTTATCATCCAAACTATTGTACTCCCAGTCACAACATATAGGTGTGAAAGCTGAACAGTGAAGAGTGTTGACAGGAAGGAAATTTGTGTGTTTGAAACATGGTGCTGGGGGAGAGCTTTGCAAATACCCTGGACCGACAAAAATGTGGGTCCTAGATCAAGTCAAGCCAGAACTTTCCCTAGAAGTAAAAATGACAGAACTTGAAGCTGTCCTACTTTGGGCATATCATGAGAATGCAGGACTCCCTGGAGGAGGCATTCATGCGAGGGAAAGTCAAAGGCAGAAGAAAAGGAAGGCCAAATATGAGATGGATTTAATTCAAACAGGAAGCCACAGCCTTGAACTTGGAAGAACTGAATGGAGTTGCCATGGACATTGTAGAGGGCTTTCTTGATAACATAACAATAACACATAACAGCAGAATGGAACCTGAACAGTGTGATGAAAAACAAGCTAACTTTCTAGACATAATCCAGGGAGGTCTTTACAATCCACTTCTTATGCTCTCTTAGGCTAAAGAAATGAAATTTATCCTATAAGTGATGGCTTCATCAAGGAATCAAGAGTAGATAAGAGAATGAGGCAACACTGGAAGGACAAATCTACTGCTAATTTTCACCTATGGATTTCTTTGAGGAAGGGGGTCAACCTTTAAAGGAGGCCTAAATATTATTTTAAATTACATGTGTTTTGATGGAATGGTAACAAAGAGAATTTGCAAGTAATTCAGATTGGTTTCAATTAGTTTTTTCATTCTGAAAGTATATTACTAGAAATTCAGTTTTAATACATTACATATGACATGTTAGATTTTAGGTTTCTATATTTATGGTTAATTTACATTGTATTTTACACTTGCAATGATGATGATGATGATGATGATGATGATGATGATGCATTTGTATTCTACCCTTTTCCCTCTTGTTAGGAACCCAAGATAGCTTACATAGCTCTATTTTATCCTCATAACAACAACCCTGCAAGGTAGGTTAGGCTAGAAATGAGTCTATGACCCAAAGTTTTCCATCGAGCTTCATGGCCCAAGCTGGAACTGGATCCTGGCTCTCCAGGGTCCCCAGTCCAACACTCTCACCATCACACCACAATGTACTGAATTTGGCATGTGTAACTTGCCCTCTTGTTTGCTCTCCTCCTCTTTTGTGTTTGCAAAATATTCATTTTTTAAAAATCTGCCTCTATGTTTACATGCTGGCTTGGTCAAAGCAAGAATCTAAATCAAGTGCTCAGTGTTTCCTGGCAGTCCTTGGCATGAAGACCAAGTTCCAGAGGCAGAAAAGCACCCAGTTCCCATATGTAGTAGTCACTATGGAGTGGGGGGAATGCCTGGTGCCCAGTATTTGTTCTCACATGGCACCAAGCCAAATGCTCTTTCTGTGAAAGCAAAGATAATAAGAATAATTCTTGCCAAGGAGCACTAATGATCATTCTTGGAAGAAACAGGAAAATACTGGAAATGTGTTGATGTTCTGCTAATTTGTGTCACATCTTACAAAGCCATCTTAACAAAGCACAAAATTTTTGGAAGTTGATTTCTCAGAAGGTGCTGACATCAACTTATGAAGGAATGTTTTCCTATTATTGTGGATCACATTCCAGAGGTTTTGAGCTTGACTAGAAACTTGACTGGACACGTATGTGTTGCGCAGGTGCTTAGGGAAAGAAATTGGAGGAATCCAGCCATTCCTTCTGTAAGTGAATGGCTGATTGAGACATGAGAAATAGCTTACATGGGCAAAAAACGAACTGACATGGCACTAGAGATCTATGACAGTTCCATTTGGCAGCGAAAACTTGATGGATTGTTCTAGTCTGGCCCTGGCAGATTGCACTCCATTTCCCCCTGCTGGTGTTGATTCTTTCTGGACTGAGCTGATCCAATACGCTGATTCTGTGGGGGAGGGTTAATGGTGGTAATTTGCATAAGTGGGGATATTTATTTGTTTGATTGTTTTACTAATTACGCTCAGGGCCGAGACTCCAAGGGCTGAGCCCCTGCCCTGTGGCATGGAAAGAACATGGTCTGCTGCCTCTCTGAGGATGCAACTGAGCCTCAAAGAGGAGGAAAGGCAGCAAGTGGGAGGCAGGGAGCAGAGGACATGGGGGGCAGTGCTTATGTCATCTCCTTGTGCTTCCCCACCCTTGCACCCCCACCCCACCCCATTCCCGGGGCTTCATCGAGATGGCCAAAAACGTGGAGGCTGAAATGCATGGTGCGTGGCACACCAGCAATGCCAATGCCAGGCTGGATCTGCAATGGGGGGCACTGAATTTGCCCTTGGAAGCTCGGAGGTAAATAGAAGGGGGAGTTTGCATAATTTAAGGGGCTGTGAAGAAAAAATAGAGGGGACATTTGTGAAAATTGTAAATGCTGGGCAGGAGATAAGGAGGAAATGTGCATGACAGTAGTAACTGCTCTGAAAAGAAATGGTGGGAACCAAACATTCCCTTTTCTGGTGTGCTGGAGAATTGTGGAAGTATGGAAAGGAAAGAGAACACTGGCAAATGACAGCGCAACATTGGCAGGACAAATGGGAGATACTGTGTCACACACACACACACACACACACAGCACTTTTGCTCATTTCGCCCTTTTCTCTGCTTCGGAATAGTATAAAAAGCATCCTCCTTTGTCTTAGTATTATCCTTCCCACTGCCCCAATTTAGACAACCACGTGCAAATCAAGCCATAATGCAGTCTTGTCTTGTCTTGTCAATTTCCTTGCATTTTGCCAACTAGAAAGAAATTGGCTCGACAAATCAGCACATATCAGACAGCTAATCTGAGCTTTTGTGCCATTGCAAAAGGCCAGGGGAATTTTAAAAAAATGGAATCACATTTTGCACATTTCAAGACTTCCCCAACAAAATCCAATTTGTACAAATGGAGTAGCCTCAAAACTGGGGAAAATAGTCCATTACATTCTGCTGCTACTTACCAGGACAGAACCAGTGCAGAATTCCGTCAGGTTCAAACAGAACAGAGTTCCTGGCATCCCTACATAGCACGTGGCAGTAGGCAAACACATTTCTTGGATAACTGGCACATTTTGTTCTGGAATGATTGTTTTAAGTAGGAAGACTGGACATGTATGTTTTTAAACAGTTCTATTCAGAATATTTTAGGCAGAAACTGGAGAAATCAGTTGATTCCTTCTGTAAGGGAATGTTGATTAAGGTTTCAGCACTTGACGGCTGGCATAGGAAGGATCTAGACAAAAACACTGATGTCTTGGATAAATGGCACCCTTTTGTTTTGTGAAACAATCATTTATTACATGGGAAGATTGGATATTTATATATGTAGCCATTTAGAATATGTTACCAGCTTTTGATTTAAGAACTTTGTAATCTGTCCAACTTTGTCTTGTGACTGGAAGTATAAATTAACTTTGTTTTGTGACTATGCTAGACAGACAGGCAGACAGAGAAACA
The DNA here is from genome assembly GCF_004798865.1 of Varanus komodoensis. NCBI lineage: Eukaryota > Metazoa > Chordata > Lepidosauria > Squamata > Varanidae > Varanus > Varanus komodoensis. The sequence goes on from NW_025335568.1 coordinate 60,509,760, forward strand.
AGAATGAAAGGAAGATTCACATTAGCTGCCCCTGATTACTGTGGGAGTTTATCACAATGTCTTTGCCTAAGTGATGTGCAGGGCTATTTATCAGAGTGCTGATATTTCTTTAATGACTGTGGGGTCCCCTTGAATGAGCAATTCACCTGCCAAGCCAGATTATATCTGAGGAAAACTTCCCCACTTTTCTATCGGAGGAGACCAAGAGCAGAAATAGACATTACTTTAAATCCATATCTGGTAGCTACTTCTTGGTTTTTGGTTTTCATTTTTACTCTAGAGTAGGCTCAGGACTGACTGATCCTGATTGGAACCCTAGCATGAGGGCTGGAAAGCTCTAACCTCTCCCTCCAGATGAGGATCCTAACGCAGAACCCTGCAATACCCTGCAATACCCTGCAATACCCTGCAATTTTCTGGAGAAAAATGAAACAAAAATGTAGCTGTAAGATACAGATTTAAAGAAATGTCTGTTTTGATTGACACACACACACACAGAATGAGAGAGAGAGAGAGAGAGAGATTAGTATTTCTAGTTGTAGTAGGCTGAAAGCAGGAGTGCAGGCTGACTTGGATCCTGCCCAAGTTGACTCTGGAAGATCTTCAACCTAAGCCATGGATGGAGGTCACACAGGGGGCACACAGGAGTCAAAGGTGCCAAACCACAGAGCAAGCCAGGAGTCACTAGGTCACCAGCACTTGGGCGAGATCTGAACTAGCTCAGGAAGTCTTGTAGCTCCTCTGGTTGAGAAGAACCAGTGACCGGCCTGGATATCTGCAGCCACTCTTGTTCTGGGAAAACATCAGTGCCAAGAGAGCTACGTACACACCACGGCGGTGTGACTGACTCTGCTCATTCCGGCTGGTCCTGGAATGCCCTGGACAGGAAGGGGTATAGGAACACTTCTTGTCCCAGTGGGGTCTTAGCTAAGCAACAAACGTTCCTGACTCTGATAATCAGTTTGTCCTTCAGCCCTGATTTGCTCTTCCTCCAAGCTTCCTCCAGAGAAATGGGATGGAAAACAAAATTGCGACGGTCATGCTCCCTTACACAAATCTTGGGTGAGGCCACACTTCGAAAACTACAATTTTGGTTGCCTTACCTGAAAGGGGGCATTACTGGGAAAAAGTACAGAGAAGGGCAGCTGAGATGATCAAGGGACTGGAGCATCTACTGGAGCTTCTGTGAGGAGCATCTACAACTGGGACTGTTTAGCTTAGGAAAAAAGGCAAATAAGGGGAGACATGATAGAGGTACTTAAAATAATGCATGGTGTGGAGAAAATGGAATGGGAGGCATTTTTCTTCCTCTCCCATAATCCTAGCACCTGGGGTCACCCCATGAAGCTAATTGGTGGGAGGTTTGAGATAAATAAAAGAAAACATTTCTTCACACAGTGTATTGCTAACTGTGGAATTTGCTGCCATGGGAAGTGCTTTAAAAGGGGGCTGGACAAATTCATGTGGAAGAAGGCTATCAGTGGCTGCTAGCCTTGCTGGCGAGGTGCCACCTCCTTTACCAGAGCAGGCATGCCAGCAGGCATCAGTTGCCAAGGAGCTGGGCAGGAGGAGCTCTTGCTGGAGGGATCCTGTGGGCAGCTGGTCTGCCACTGTCTGAATGGAGTGCAGGGCTGTTCTTACGCTGGCTCAAGGAACTCCTTGGACTGCTGTCCGTGCGCCAGCCCTGGCGGCACAGAGCTGTAGGTTCGGAGCTTTAGCAGCTTCTGCAAGCCTTACGGCTGTGCCTCTTTGCCTCCGGTCATGTTCTGGCTGCCTATGTATAATTGCAACAAATGCTGCAAAGACAAATATTATCACTGTAGTGTTTCGCTCTTCCAAAGGAACTTTCAATGCTCCCTCATCCAAGGAAAACTAAAGCTGCCACTGGAACTTCTTGCCATTTGGGAAAGCGGAGGGTGTATTACTTACCATGTTAATAAATTAAATAGTGAGACACTGATAATAAATTTAAGTATATGATGATAACTTTTACATTTTAAAAAACTTGGCCTCTTTCTCTCATCTGGCAGCCTGTCACCAGAAGATCAAATTTGTTTAGTACTCATTGTAATTACATCCTGGAGGAGGTAACTGACAGGTGATGGCTGCATATTGCCAAGAATGAAAGCCCTTCAGTTCTCTGAGAAAGCATTTTTAAAAACCACATTATTGCTCAACAATTAGCTAGGCTGCCAACAGCCCATACTTTTATAGGTGTGCATGTGGAAGGCCATATTTTCCATGGAGTTAGAAGTGTTGAATTTTCGTATCTCCATAAAAGTGGGATGCAGGACTTAATATACAGACTGAAGGAGAAAACGGAAGTTCATCATCTGAGCAAGCCATTAATAGAGGGGTAGCAACAGTGACTTTTCAGTGCTTTCTCAAGTGCAGAGCTCTAAATTACATTGTATAAAATTGTTGTTTAAGTTTGAAGCAAACAGAGGAAGGGGGTGTACATTAAGTCTGCCCAGGTAATAATTGAAAGTAAGATTTATTTATTTTTAACCCGGATACATTAACAAATGGTAGAGGAAAGAGTTTGGGAAACAGGATGTAATTCAAAGAATACGCATTCGTCACATGAACTTGGCTAGAAACGAAAACAGGGCCCTGACACATGTGTGCACTGTGAAATGGCCGGAAATGTGGAACCGCTACAGACTCCTCCCCACCTCCCCCTGTGGTGGCTACATCTATTGACAATCGGTTTTTGGCAATTGACAGTAGGATGCTGGGGAAGGCCACTGATGCCTGTGTCTGTGGAGCTCCTTATCTATTGCATTGTTGTTTCTGAGCTTGGTAAGAGCTATCCATGGTGCTTCATGCTGGCAAAGTTATTCAAAGCATGGAGTCAGCGCCACGGAGAGCTCCTAAAAGTGCAGAATGCACGCTGCAGTGAGTAAGGAGCCCCACCAGCGCAGGAGGCACCAGCCTTCCCTGTAAAATTTATCTGTGAGTCATCTGAGGTGCCTCCATTGAGCTGATGTCTCACTGGAATGGGGAAAATAGTGCATGGAAAACCCAAGCATGGTTTTCAATATTGAAAAGGCTTTTCTGCCATACTCTTTCTTCCAGGCTGATATGGTGGACACTCCTGTCAAAGCTCTCTGGAATAGGGAAGTGCCCTGGGTGGTTGACACGATCGCACCTAAATGCCCTCTTTCCACTTGCTGAGCTCCATAGTATACAGCAGAACCGCAGGCACTGCAGTGCAAGTGGAGGAAAACCTGAGCTGAATCCAACCAGAGACAGGTGAGACACAGGTGAGAGCTCATTATCAAGCCTACGCCATGACAGTGAAGATGGCAAAGAAAGTTTTCTTCTCCACCAGCATCACATCCTCTCAGTATTGTCCAGAGGAGCTATTCCAAGTGGTTCATGTTGGCCCTAAAGAGGATCAGAGAGAACTCTTGGTTGCTTGCTGTGGCAAATCTGCACAGCACTTCCAGGATAAAGTCACTCAGATTCAGCACAAAATGGATGCCACATTGGATGTTGTCCCTTTAACGGAGGCATCCAGAGCACCATCTGGTCCTGTTTTAATGGATAAGCTCCCACTGTTGAAGCCTGATGATGTGGACAAGGTGCTTGGACAAGTTCAGCTTACCACCTGCATCCTCAACAATTGCCTCTTGCAGCCAAGGAGGGAATGTGGTCCTGGGTCCAGACAAATGTAATGCCTCTCTGAAGGAGGGGCTGGTCCCAGCTCCATTAAAAGAGGCAGTGCTCAGACTGTTCCTCAAGAAGGCAAGCCTAGACCCAGAAGACATTACCAACTACAGGTCTGTGGCTAACATGCCCTCCTTGGTCAAAATGGTGGCTGGGCAGCTCCAAGCACTCTTGGAGGAAAAGGACCATCTGGATCCATTTAGTCTGGTTTCAGGCCAGGTTATGGGATGACCTTTGCCAGGAGAAAGGCACGGGGAGTGTGTCCCTGTTGGTTCTCCTGGACCTCTCAGCAGCTTTCAATGCCATCACCCATGGTATCCTTCTGGACAGGTTGGTTGGGTTAGGAGTTGAAGGCACTGCTTTGCAGTGGTTCCACCTCTATTTGACTGGCCAATTCCAGAAGGTGTTACAGGGGGATAGTACCTTGGCCCCATGGCAATTATCCATGGAGTGCCATGGGGTACCACCTCTCCTCCTTGCTGTTTAACATCTCCATGAAACTGCTGGAAGAGGCCATATAGAGGTTTGGGCTGAAGTGTCCCAACACATTTAGTGACACTCAGCTCTACCTCTCATTTCCACCTAATCCAGATGAGGTGGTGACGGTTCTGAACCAGTGCCTGACCAGAGTGATGGACTGGATGAGGGCGAATAAATCGAAGCTTCATCCCGACAAGAGAGTGGTGCTGGTAGTGGAGCAAGGCTTAGTCCAGGAGGATGCAGTCCACCCTGGCCTCCATGGGTATGCACTCCCCCTGAGGAACAGAGAGCAGAATAAGGGGGGGCGGGGAGGCTTCTGGATCCAGAATTATCCCTGGAGTCTCAAGCGGCATCTGTGGCCAGGAGCACCTTCCATCAATTTCCATTGACTGACCAGCTGCGTCCCTATCTGGACAGGCAGAAGCTAGCAATGGTAATCCGTGCTCTGGTAGCCTCATGTTTAGACTACTGTAATGTGCTCTACATGGGACTGCCCTCAAAAACAGCCTAGAAACTGCAATTGACATGGAACAGGGTAGCTAATTAGTTGAAGGGGATGAACAGGGACAAACATATAAGCCTGGTGCTGTATCATCCACACTGGTTACCAGTTAAAGTCTGGGCCTGCTTCAGGGTGCTCACAATAATGTAAAAGCAATGAATGGCTTAGGGTCTGGATATCTAAAGGATAATCCATGTACACCTTCCATAACCCTTAGATCATCTACGGAGGTCCTTCTCCATGAGCACATAATAGTGCTCAGGAACTGAGTGCAGCCTCCACGTGAGCATCTAAGTGGCCCCCGTGGGGGCAGAACGGTGGACCAAGCAAGCCTGCAGTTCAACCCAGCAAGGTTCTGCCTATGCTTGGCTGCCATTTTCAATGTGGTGGGTAATCTGTGTCTGGCTGTGCTGCTTCAGACTGCACAGTAGGGTGCTCCACTGGTCAAACAAACAATCAAAACTAGCATATCAGGGAGGATTGCTAAAATCTACCTTTCTGTCATCTAGCTCTCTTCCATAAGGTGGAAACTTTTCATATAAAGACCAGGCAGGGACCTGAATCACTATCAGGCTGGAGTCAAAGTGATACAGCCCAGGCACAAGACTTCCTCAGTCAGATCAAACAAAAAGCCTGCAGGATCTGGGATAGCTTCCAGGAGCTCAAACCCAACAAGAGGCACTATCTAAGTTCCTGGATAGCCTGATGAAGTCCAGACTTTGCCTTCAGCTTCATAACGGGTCTCATCCTTGGCCAAAGCACCTGCATGGCCCCTCCTTTTATCTCTCATGCAGGCTTCCTGGGTACTGAGGGATTTGGGGGAACAATTGAGTGCTGGGGGGAAAGAATAGACATGTCCTTATAAAACAACCTTCTTTTTAAACTGCATTAACAGTATTCACAAGCTGTACCTTCTTGGCTAGGTGCTGTTGGCTTTTGTTGGTGAAATGTCCTTCTTCTCCTGCACAGTGTGTCCTGTTTGATACCCCTGGTCTAGCAGAATACTGTCCTGCTTTCATTAGCAAGAAATAGAAGAGAAACAGCTCATTGTAAATATGTCTCTGCCCTGTCCAAGGAAAGGAATTTCTTTCTTCTCTCCAGGCTGGTCTCCTAAGAGTTCTCTGCAAATTATAGATAATAAAATATCATACTGTTGTGCTGCAAAGCAAGTCACAGGGATTACAATGTCACCAATTTGATTGCAAGGATTCATGATGATTTATGATGTGTATTAACAGCACTGTCTTTGGGACCTATGCAGGGAATGACTTCCATTTTAGAACAGAGCACAATGGGGCTTGTTGCTCTAGTGTGGTACAATAGCCCAGAGGATGCCCATCCTTCCCCAGGATGCTCCTGAGTTTAACCTACTTTCTAATGAAGTCAGGACAGGTTCACCTGCAGGAGAGTAAGCAGGGACACTTCCCCTGTATGGGGGTTCACCATTGAATTATGCACAGGAAGCACAAAATAGGCATCAAGACAGAGGCAGGAACTGCAGCACCCAGGACAGCTCCCAGAAAGCAGAAAACTTGCTTTGCTTAATTCCAGGACATGAATGAACATCATCGCCATCATTATTATTATCATTGCCATCAGGATCAGTATTATTGGTATTCTAAACTGCTCCATAGAGTCTCACACAGTCTGTTATCTCTTAAGAGTAGAACTCTTAAGGGATCACTTCTTCACCCTCCACTGGAGGACAAAACCAGCAAGGAGGCACCCATGTCAGAAGACCATCTTCATCTTCATCATTGGCATCATTATCATGACCACCACCATTGCCATCATTTCATTTCATTTCATTTCATTTCTATGGCATGCAATAGTCAAAGCTTTCCAGGAAGTTTACAACCAACCATAAAACAAAGACGCAATATCAATACAGGCAGTCCCCAAGTGATGAATCCCTGAGTTATGAACAACCCATACTTATGAACGAACTACCATAAAGCCTATTAATTTTAAAAGGACTGCAGGAAATCATCATCACCATAGAGAAGGAGGAAGAGAAAAGATAGAGAGGAAAGGCCTCTAAACCATCACCACAGAGAGAGATGGAGTGACAGGCAGAGAGGGGGGCCTCCAAAGCAAGCCTTCCTGCCCATCCAGAGAGGGAAATCTCTCTGGCATTTCCTTGCTGCAAAGAGGAGACACTGGTCGGTTTGGGTTAGATGGATTTGCAGTTTTTCCTGCACCCTTAACCCCCATGAATGCGGAGGGCCAACTATACATAATGTGACTTACACACAAATTCAACTTAAAGACAAAGTAAATTCAGCCTTGGCATAAAGGGTCATAACTTGGTCCCCAAAAGATTATAAGGTTAGCACCAGGCAGGCCACTGAGGGGAGGTTGTTCCATAGATGGGGGCCACCACAAACAAGACGCCTCCCTTGCTGCCATCCTCTAAGCCTCCCTCGCTGGAGGCACTCAGAGGAAGGCCTTGAGAGTGAATCCATCCCCACAGGAGGAGGAGGAGACCAGTTTGTGAGGCAGGGGTTGTGTGAGCATCTAGCCCCAGAGAGCAAGTGTGGGACCTTGCATGAAGCTTCAGCCGCACTTTGGCTTCAGAAAGGCAGCCAGGCTTTTTTACCAAGGAAAAAAGTATCTTTGTGGGCATCCTTCTCAATTAGCATTGACAGCAGAGTAAAGGAGGGAGGGATGGAAGGCCAGGTGGATATGGGTCCAGTGATGAACAGGCCCCAAATTAATCCAAGTACATTTAACCAGGAGTTTCCCAATCACTGCGTTTTATGGGAGGAAGACTCTGATAAAAGCTGTTTCTCTCCATTTCATTTTCTCAGACACTAAGTTGTCCCACCAAAGTAGAAAGGGTGACCTAGGTTCTCTGTTGCGGGGTGAAGAGGGCTGGCTTCAAGTTCTCTTTCTTCATGATTTCAGATAGTTTTACCTGTCAAGTATTTTACCTGGTTAAAAATGGTAGTTTTCCCTGCTTGTTTTGGGGAAGAAGAAGAAAAGGTTTACCTGTTTGCATTCAGAGGTATTCTTAGAGCTGCACAAGTTTTCTTTCGGTTAAATGGGCATTTTGTGGCAGAAAATATGTGGCTTGCATGTAGGTTCAGGCCTGACTTGTGCCTTCCACTTTGCTTCTTGGGGAAGGTCCTTGCCCTTTGCAATGAGGCAGTCTGCCAGGGTAGTCACGTTGAGTTGGGACCAAGGCAGTTCCTCAATTTTTCAACTATATCCACCTTTCCAAAAAGCTTGACTACCCTGGCTATAGGGCCAAGATCTTTTAAAAAAATGTGTATCAGTTGAGTATAGATTTACCCATGCCTACACACAGCCAAGAGCTCCAAAAATGGGGCTATGTATTATCTAAAGGAGTAGCTGCTTAGAGTGCAGGACTGGGACTCAGGCGATCCGGGTTCTGGTCCCCGCTCCGCCATGGAGCCCACTGGGTGACTTTGGGCCAGTCACAGACTCTCCTCTCAAACTACCTCACAGGGTGGTTGTTGTGGGGATAAGATGAAGAGCAGCAGGAAGAGAACGATGTAAGCTGCCTTGAGTTTGTATAAGAAAAAAGCAAGATATAAATCTAATAAATAAAAAGATAATATAATTTTGTCTGTCCCAAATTTAGTGTCAGTCAGTCTCCTTGGATGACAGAGTTCTAATATTAAGGGCATGGGGAAATTTTCTTTCCATCCACGTTATTCACACCATACATAATTTTATGATTTCTGGCTTTGACAGTCAACAGTTCTATACAGAGTTGAAAGAAATTCGTGGAGAATCCAAGCATGCCTAAGTCCCATTGACATCAGTGGGTTTCAGAGCCTCGCCACATGCTTACATTCTGCTTTTTAATGGTATTTTAGTGCATCTGGATTAGATGGCAGGTTTGTGCCAACTAACTTTGTTAAATGACTGCAGATTATTTATTCTCAGCTTCAATATGAAACTAATTTGAAAAGTCTCCCCCAGGATTTACAAATTGCCATTGTATTTTGTTAATAATCATTCAATGTAAGCTTCTTTTCCCCCAGTTGAAATGTAAAATGTAAAACATACAAATATTTCCAATTAATTCCTACAGCTCAAGCTGTGGATTCAATCCATAAATCAAATGAAATAGCTCTTTTTAAACAATTTATTTTTGGATGCTTTGGCTGCCCGATGGACCATAGCAAAAATAAGAGAGGCAGCAGAATATATATAGAACAACAGATTAGATTGTACATGACTGGATTTATTATTCTATTTATTTTTTAAAAAAAATTAGGTGTCTTGTAGTTTAGTCCCTTGTCTTAATGAATTGGGATGACATGTCTTGCGTTCCTCTTAGATTTATATTCACCTTCAGGGATTCACAGGCATAAATATTACCAATCTCTCAAAAGCAGAGAAGACCTTTCCCTGCCCTTCAGTAGACGATGTTAAACAGTACTTCACTGAAAGTACAAGAACAGGTTCCATGAAGAGAAGATAAGTATACTGTAGTCATCAATTCACTTTAATTGACTTCAGCCTAGTGCAGAGTTATGTGTGTGTAAGTCCCATTTAAATCAAATTAAACATATTTCTCTCTCCTCGATATTTTGACCCACACCAGACAGTTTCCTGGTTGCATGAATGTCAACTCCTTGATATCTTTGTTATTTCAGCAGACTCCAAATCAACAAGGGCATGTAGCATCCGAAAAACAACCCCTGGCTACTGAGGATGGGGCCTCCCCGCCATCCGTGACTCCGTTTTTACCAGGTGGCAGATAGTTACAAGCCAACCACCATTTTACATTTCCCACAGTATCCCAGTGGAGCATGATTTGGTACAATTCAGGAAAACTCAAAGGGCAAGTAGAATTATTGGGATTGAGAAGGATGGCTGCTTGGGATTCATTGGGATCAGAATCGGAAAGTGAAGCAGAATGGGAGGGAGTGGGCCAAGCAGATATACTGAGATGAAGGAAGGAGAGCTGCTTATCCCAAGGCCAGACTCCTCATGTGTCAGGGGACAGTTCCTGGGAATATTCAAGATATACAGCAGGTGGGAAGGGACCTTGAACATGGGAGCTTCTCAGACACTCTGTACCCCATGATGAGGTGTCAGCAGAGGTGGGCAGCCCAATTAGATGGAGAGGAGGCATGCTCACTTTGAGAAGACCCCTCCCAAGGGGATGCAGCCCAGGCATGCTCAGAAGGAGAGTTCCTGGAGGTAAGCACTAGATTGGGTTCCGCATACCACTCTGTGCATGCTGAGAGATTCATCCTGGGTGATGAGTGCTTTGCAAGAAAAATGGCCAGTGGCTTTTGAATGGTCAAAAAAGGAAATCCCAGCTCCTGACATTCATAGCCATGGCAGATTATGGTGCAGGGCTGCTGCTGGATGCAGCTAAACTTGCCGGAATATGCGGGAAGTAAGGAGATGGGGTGGGAGAAGCAGCTAACAGCATTTTGCCAGAGATTACAATGACCCTTGATCCTCAGACATTCCCATGTGCAGCAAAGAACTCCAACGGGGATAAAGCACAGGCTGCTTCCTTGGGAGTAGGACAGACCATGCCTGATCCAGGGCCCTCCCCGCCCAAGAACACAGCCCTGCCTGCCATCATCCTCTGTGTCCGAGGATGAGTCCCCAGCACAGCCTCCATTTCTCCAGCCTCACAGGAGACTGTAAAATTAGGTGAGGTGAGCACTCTTTGGCAGTCCATTCGGCTCCTCCAGAAAGGGCTGCAGTGACCACAGCGTAACTCTTGCCAGTTCCCATAATGTTTCAGGGAAGTGTGAATCAGCAAAACTTGAGGTCACCAAGGTTCTTCAAGCACTATCTTGAAGCTTATTCAGAATCAGTTCCCTATCAGATTGCAAGTTTTCCCTCATATGATATACTTTTATCTTTTCAAATGTGTGCATCTTTGAAATGTAGAGAACCTCCTCTCATTGATCAAAGTATATTTGTGTGCAATGTTCCAAAGTATGAATTTTTCATGTGAATTTTCATTTTTCATTTATATTTTTTGCATATGATAACAATCTGGTTTTGGGAACCTGTGAATCACTTTGCAAGCTCAGAAATGTATGGACTACAACTGTAGATTGTGTCCAAGTCCATGGTCAGTCTGGAATGTGCAAACTGGGTTAATCCTGATCAAAAACATTGCTATCAGTAACCCCAACTTGTGGCTGTTTGTTTCATCTCTATACTGCCCAATAGCTGAAGCCCCCTGGGTGGGACTTAACAATTCATATGCAATTTCAACAATAGATGACAATAAAATAGATGAAGATGAGAGCCAGTGTGGTGTAGTGTTAAGAGCATGGGACTGGGACTCAGACGATCTGGGTTCGAGTCCCCGCTCAGCCATGGAGCCAACTGGGTGACTGGGCCAGTCACACTCTCAGTCCAACCTACCTCACAGGGTTGTTGTTGTGGGGATAAGATGGAGGAGGAGAATGATATAAGCTGCCTTGAGCCCTTTGTAGGAAAAAGGCAGGACCATAAGGAAGGCTGAGCGCAGAAGAACTGAGGCCTTTGAATTGTGGTGCTGGCGGAGACTCCTGGGGGTCCCTTGGACCACAAGGCGATCAAACCGGTCAGTCCTAGAGGAGATCAACCCTGACTGCTCTTTAGAAGGCCAGGTACTGAAGATGATACTCAAATACTTTGGATACCTAATGAGAAGGAAGGACTCCAGAAGGAACAGACAAAAATGGATGGAAGGAGGCATCCATGCTACAATTTTAAGAACAGAAATCTCTTTTGTACAGGAGCACCTGGAAGCTTGTGTGCAAAAAGAGGAGTCTATGAAGTTTGGTACTATATTTTCAAGCTTTCCAGAAAATTATGTGGGAACAAGAAGCACCTATGAAATGCTTGCTCAGTGAAAGTTGACATAAGCCTGAGGGAAAACTTCAAGACAGTGAATTTAATAATTTATCCTATTTCCTCTACTGTGTTGAAGGCCAAAGAAGAAGAAGAATTAAACATTTTCTTTCTCCCCCCCTCTCTCTTTCTCTGTGATAAAAATACAAACATTAT